>NW_007727641.1:247323-254656 GCF_000696425.1 Galeopterus variegatus
CCGGGCGCCCCCCTACAGGAGTGCGCGGCTGGGGAGCGAAGCGGCGCTCCCGCCGAGGGTTCGGATCCCACATACAGACCGGTTCCCGCTCACTGGCTGAGCGAGGTACGGGTTGCGATCCGTTGCCGGACACGAAAAAAGACAAAAAGGAAAAAAAAAAAAAGAAAGAAATTTGAGATTAGAAAAATCAATTTAACAATGTATACAAACACTATATTTTAGTTAATATGTATATATTTATCTAAATTAATATGTGCATATATATATAATATATTTTGATGGCCACATGCATTAATAACAAATGTATAGAACATTCTTCAGGTGAATACGTATCAACATGAGAATATTGGTAACCTTTACCAGTGGATGGAGGGAAATGCAAAAGAGAAGGAAAATAGCTTTCAATATCATATATTATAGCCTATGTCCTTAGTAATAATATTATTAGTAAAATATTAATATTTAATTAAGGATCTGAGCCAAAAATTGTTAAATGTGATTGGTGAGTACACGGGAATTTGTTATTTTTATCTGTGCATTTACCTATATTTGAAATATTTCATACAAAAAAAGAAACAATTATATAGTCTCGTGATATGGTTGAAATAGTTCACCTAAAAAGTGAGCACAGTAGAAAAGTATTTGTGGAGTACAATGGGGCACAGATGAGAGACCAAACATCATTCCTAGAGCAGTGACAAGAAAGGTCTCTAGTCTTCAAAGCCCTGTAAGGGTTTGCCTGGGTTGCAGATTGGGAAATGAAATTCCAATTACAAGAAACTGCAGGCCCAATGGCACAGAGTGTGAAGGAAGCTGCCGTGGAAATGCCAGGCCTAGAATAAGCCACAGGTGGGAAGTGCACAGAGTGGGAGGCGACGCTGGTCCTCCAAGTGGGCAGAGGGCAGGAACTTCATGAGCTTCTCTGGCCTAGAGATCTGCTGTGGATTGATTGAATTGTGTCCCCAAAGTTAGTATATTAGAAGGTTAATTCGCACTGTAACTGTTGAAGGTCAGAAATCCTATTACTGTAATTAAAAGGTGGGGCTTTGAAGAGGTGATTAGATTCTTGGACTATGCTGTAGTGAATGAATCAATAGTGGTGGTAAGGGGCTCTTTAGAAGAAGAACACATGAGAGGTTAGTCTTTCTTTGCTCTGACATTTTCGCCATGTGAGACACCTGGGTCACTGTCACCATGAGCAAGTCCTTCACCAAATGTTCTCCCACGACTTTGGACTTCCCAGACTCCAAAATTGTAAGCAATAAATTTTATTTTCTTAAATATCACCCAGTTCCAGATATTTTGTTATAAGCAACAGATATGGACTAATACAAAATCTCTGGGTCCAGATGCTAAGTCAAGACCATGCTACTCTTTCTCCCAGTGGTACAGCTAACTTAGGACCATGGCAAGTCATTTTTTAAAAAAATAATCCTTTCCTTTATAAGACAAATGTATTTGCAATATTAATAATTCAATAAAACCAATAATGTCAATGGCAAAGAAAGTGGCCATACCAATGGACAGTGAAAATCTTCTTTTAATGAACATTGTCTATATAATCACACCAATAAAAAATAAAACAATACATGACAAGTGAAGTAAAGTGAACATTACAGCATTAATACATCAAAACAATCACAGGGATAATTTGCTATTTTAAAGATATTATGCATGTATGAACAACATTTCATGTATGAATTAAATTTTGTACTTATGAAACAAAAATGCTATGCCTCACAGTTTTCACTTTTTAAAATGTTTAATCAAATAAGCATTCCAACTGGTAACATAAAACAGCAGATTCAAGGTAACTGAAGTTCTATTTCTTTGTGATCATCTTTATTTTGTTGGTTTGGTTTTGTACAGAAATCTGTGTGGCATCACAGGGTTTGGAGACAAACGGCACAAAAGCAAGTTTAAACAATTGCCACCCAGTACTAATTCACTCTTCCAATGAATGTGTGTGGAGGGTCCTCCAATACATTTCAGTCCTTTACCTCTTCTGACTTCCTCTAGTAGAACTGGAGACAGAGACCTGTGAGTGCTTGTGCGCAGGGGTCTCTGGCCAAAAAAAAGTACCTCCCTTAACCCCTCAGTGTAAGCAGCCCTCTAGCCAGCAGCAGCAGTCACTGCTTGGGAAGAAAGGAAGTGTTCAATTTAAATCTAGATAAGTTTTGATTAATAACTGGTTCTGGACATTTTCAGTTTCTGAAGTGAGACTGTGATTGGGATCTAAAGTAACTTTAGAATTTCAGTTATCTGAGAACCACCAGAGAGTGACAGGGACTAAGTATTACATCAAAAGGAGAGAACAGATGTTCTTTCTTTTCTTCTAAGATGATTATTCTTAGAAATTAGTTGTTGGATTCACCCCACATAAAATGGCATATCAGTGTCATAAAGAAGTTTATAAAAGTTTAATTTGATTGCTAGATAGCTTGTCTTCTAGAGTTGCCATATCAAAACCACAGACTGGGTAGCTACAACAGAGATTTATTTTCTCACAGATCTGAACTTTAGAAGTCCAAGATCAAGGTACTTAAAGGGTTAGTTTCCAGTAAGGCCTCTCTTCTGGCCTTGCAGACAGCCACCTTCTTGCTGTGTCCTTACAAGGCCTCTTTGCTGTACATGGAGAAAGAGAGAGAGAGAGAGAGAGAGAGAGATCTCTGGTGTCTCTTCCTCTTCTTGTAAGAACACCAGTCCTATCGGATCAGGTCCGTACCATTATGACTTCATTTAGCCTTACTTATCCCCCTGAAGGCCCTATCTCCAAATAGGTTTCAACATATGAATTAGGGTAGACAAAATTAAGTCCATGAAATAACCCTAGTACAGAAAAGATCAACTGGCAAGTACTCTTGAGACCTGCATTTATGTTAACAGTATGTGGCCGGGTCAGCTGATCAGCTGAGATAAAGTCTGGTTAACAGCTCTTCCATAGAATAGGGCAGTGAAACAGGCCCAGGGAGGAAGGATGGGTAAGTCCCCAGTCCTGCTGCTGTCTGACCAGAGCCTCTGAGGAGGAGCATTTCTCAACCCCACATCACAAATATGTTTGAGCAAATCTGTTTGAAAGAGAGCAGCCTTTCTGAAAACAAGTTTGCACTCATGACTTTTTCCCAAAACTATATTAAAATGTGAATTTGAGTGAAACTGCTCGATTTGCTCAAACTCTCACTGTAGATTTGCTCAAACTTGTATTTGTAATGTAGTTAATTTTCTTAGGGATGAAAACAGAAAATGAAGAAGTGCGAGGAATAGGGTGCTATAATAAGGAAACATTAAGGTAATTAAGTAAAACAATGTAGAATAAATATAATCCTCAAAATAAAATTTTGAAGAAAGGGTAAAATGATGCAGAAATAGACAGTGAAAGGAAAAGAGAGATGGAGAGAGAGAGAGAGAGAGAGAGAGAGAGAGGATCAAACTCAGATATCCCCAAATTATTTTGTTCCACAAAGATAGGCAGATACATCAGACAGGCAGAATTTCTCAAAGAAATGCTCGTGTTTTTCCAGACCTCATCTGGAGGAGCTTACTGTTTGCAGAACACAACTATTGGAAAAACACTCACATCAAGTAATATCACCATGAAATTTCAGAACAGAAGCAAAGGGAAAATCCTAAGAGTTTGGAGAAAGGGTAAATCAGCAGTCATCCCACAATGTCTGAAGAACTGGTATGTCCTGAAGACTCCTCAGTTGCTGTTCCAGAAGCTGGAAGTGCAGTGGAGCAATGTCTTCCAAATTCTAAGGGAAAATATTTTCAGGCTAAAAATCCTATACCTCTCCCAGCTACAAATCAAGTATGAGAGAAAAGAATCAAGATTTTTCAGACAACCATTTTCTTCCTGTGTTTTTTTTTCAGAAGACTTTCTTCCAAAATGAGGGAAAGAAAAAGGAGCAGGAAGCCTGGTACACAGGCAAAGGAAAGAAGTACAGAATAAAGCAAGGCTATTATCTTCTGGCTGATGGGGAAGGGAAAGCCCAGGGGAGCAGCTGAGCATCAGGCCTGGGGAGCAAAAGTCTTGACTCCAGCAGTGAGATCAAAGGCTTCAGGAGGCAAGGATAAAAGGAAACCGCATACCTGATGCGTTTTAGCATATTAAAAGGAGAATCTCATTTCAAGCAGTTTAAGAATAAACTTGTGATGGACACTTGTATAGCCCACCAAGCACGTGAACATACAAGGAAATAGAAATTTATAAGAGAATACATTTAATTATAGTACTGTAATTGGCTNGACACTTGTATAGCCCACCAAGCACGTGAACATACAAGGAAATAGAAATTTATAAGAGAATACATTTAATTATAGTACTGTAATTGGCTTAGGCCAGCAAATATTTAGGTAGTCACAATGGTATAAACAGTGAATATTGATGTAGCCAGCAGTTGTGCATTAATTCTTCTGGGTGGGCGGTGTGTAAGGAAGCTGAATCCTTATTTTCAACAGTAAGAAAACCGAAGTGATACCTAAAATTGAAAAGTCAAAAGTCAGCAGCGTAAACATGTTATTTAGAAAAGTAGACTATGGTACCAGAAGAAACAACTGAAATAGTTTAAAGTGTTTGCTTTGAGTGAGTTAACACCGGGGGTGGGGGGAGTTGGGTGGGTCAGAGAATGTTATTTTCATTGTAAGTCTTTTCAAGCAATTTGACTGTTTAAAGTAGATACAGGTTTTAAGTTGATTAAATAATTTTAAAAGCTAATTACTCTATTAAAAGTTAACTGTGGGATATCTACTATGGCCTAGGAATTGAAGTTGGCACTGTGCAGAATATAGGAGATACTACAGACAGTTCAGTTTATGTTCTGCAGAGAACCTGGGATATAACTCAATGTCAAAGTCTTGTACCTAAATGAACTACTTAAGGACTGATAATTAACTGGTACGTTTTCTGGTGCAGGATAGAATACTCAGTAGCCAAAGAAGGCAGTCCCATGTGGGCTGAGTAGTAGTGGGAAGCTTCACAGAGGAGGGAGACTTCAACAGGCCTTGGAAGGAGACATTTATGTGAACTGGAATATGGCAACACTTTTACTGAACACTCCTCTGAGCCAGCGGCTATTCAGAGTGATTTACTTCTACTCATTATTTGATTTGATTCTTGATTCAATCCCATGTGATAGGCTTTATTATAATGATCTCTCCTTTTCAGAGGAGACACTAGAGGATCTTCTCAAGTTGAGGATCTTGTCTGCACTTACATGAATTTTAAGTAGCAAATTTGGGGATGAATGAGCAATTTACAAGGGTACTTCAAAAAGTTCATGGAAAGATTTGTATTATCTTTTAATTCTGTTTTCCTACAAACTTTTTGAAATGCCTTCGTATATGATAGATCTCAGTTTTCTCATCTGAACTCCAAGATCTCTTCCATGATCTATTCCTTGATCCTATAATCCCCCAATTGTGACTTTCCTTGGGGCTTCACTGGGGAGGGAGTGGGGCAGCAGCATGCACCCAGTGTGTTTGTCTTATTTTCTATAATTTTAATAATAGTATCCATTTACCTCTATGTTAAAAAAATAATAATAACAAAGAAAAAAAGGGTGGTGGTAGTTAGGCCCTTAATATTTGAAAATTCAATAATTCACCAACTAGTTAGCTCTTGTGACAGTAGGTCCTTTCCATCGCTGTTGAAAGGTGGCTACTTCTCACCTTGGGGCTTCACTGGGGAGGGAGTGGGGCAGCAGCATGCACCCAGTGTGTTTGTCTTATTTTTTATAATTTTAATAATAGTATCCATTTACCTCTATGTTAAAAAAATAATAATAACAAGAAAAAAAGGGTGGTGGTAGTTAGGCCCTTAATATTTGAAAATTCAATAATTCACCAACTAGTTAGCTCTTGTGACAGTAGGTCCTTTCCATCACTGTTGAAAGGTGGCTACTTCTCAGCTTCTGGGTCTGTGAAATCAGGTCCAATAATACTTAACTTGCATTGTAATTGAGTTGGATATTTTGGCTGGGTGCTTCACCCAAGGTAAAGCATTTAATCTCTTCATGGATTACCAGCCTCACGTGCATATCCCTCAGGGGCCTGTGTCTGCAAGTGCTTACCCACTAGTAAGAGCTGAGCCTGAGAAGACAGGGACTCTGCCCAGGTTTTCTTACTGTGTATATTTCCTACTGGCTGCTGCAGAGAAGTAGAACACAATGTCTGAGATTGTGGGATTTGGATTCAAGTTCTGTCCATATATCCTTGCTGTATCCTAGCTATACGACCTTGGTGCTTAAACTCTCTAAGACTCTGCTTCCTCATCAGAAAAATAGAAAAGTAAATAAATGAAAAACTCCCTACTCTACAAGGCTGTTGTATTAAAGGAGATAATAAACACAAAAGATTTAGCACAATATTTAACATTTTAAGGTTTCCACAAAGGTGTTGTTTTTTGTTTGGTTTGATACTTATTTCCTTATCCTTCTATTCTATCCATCTATCTAGTTAGCTATACATCTATCTAGCTATTTATCTTTTACAGGGACTTATCGACAATGTGCGTTTCCATCCTTACACCAATCAACTCACTGGTTATTTTAGGATCACTCCTGACCAGAATCAACCACCAAATATTTTAACCAGCTGCTTTTTATTGACCCCCAGACTTGGATCTCTGGATTGTGTCCTTTTTGCAGTCTTAGTACACTCCTTTTAAGATGGCACAAGAAGGTGAATATAATGGTTGTCAAGCTCAGACCATGATATCCCAAAATACAGTGTCCTGGACTGCTGCATACTTTGAACTGAAGGAGATCGGAGCCTCAGAAGCAAGGTCTGACCTTCTCCCACACTCCTTTCTCCCTCTTCCTTCCTCCCCCAAAAGGGTCTTAGAAACTTGAATTTCTCTCACACAAAGCAAGTCACAATAATTGGGAAGGTCTCTGGCCTCCTGCTTTTCCCCTGAGGTTCTCATGTGACAAATGTCCTGTCCCCTATTTTGGGGAGTGAGTGGGTAGGAAGGTCTTATAGAGACAGAAAAAAAGAATCTGAACAAATAGGCCTTGCTGGGTCCCCATGGTTTGTTATCATCAGATCATCCCCTTTTTTTGTCTAATCATGTTTCTCCACAACTATCCACTTCTCTCATCAGACTTAGCATAAAAACATAGTTTTCCCTGGGCCTTCAGGTCTTCATTTCTGAAGAGTTCTGTGTCACGTTAAACTTTGATAAAATAAATTTGTTACGCTTCTGTCTTGTTAATCTGTCCTTTGTTATGGAAGTGTCAGCCATGACCCCCAAGATGGGCAAAGAAAAGTTTTTACTTTTTTCTCTATGTGGTGCTGGTTACCCTGAAGAACAAGGCATTTAGAATCAAATCACCTC
>NW_007727641.1:255404-256544 GCF_000696425.1 Galeopterus variegatus
TTTTTTCTCTATGTGGTGCTGGTTACCCTGAAGAACAAGGCATTTAGAATCAAATCACCTCATGTCTGGTTTCTCTCCCTTCCAACAATGACTAAAAGAGGAATAACTGGAGAGGTTATGCAATCATTTGGAGGCTACATTTCCTCATCAGCAAAATGAGGATGTCATGACTTGCTTTGTAGAGGGACAGCGAGGATGAGAGAGAACGCATAAATGCAGGGCGTAGAACACCAGCTCAGTAGTAGAGGTCATCATCACTTCTGTTGCTTCTTTTGCTCGAAGAAAAATATAACTGATCACGATTTCCTCTTTAGCATTTGATCATGATAATTGTCAAGATTTCTTTTATTTATTTATTTTATGAGAAATTGATTAAATTTTTATCTTGTGATTCTCCTTCTAATCTTCTGAAAATGTTTCTTGAACTCTCAATAGATTTTTGTTTTTCTTGGAACAGAATCATAAACTCATAAATTTGAGTGGGGAGGAACCCCAGAGTACATCATGTCTATTCCCTTCATCTTAAGGGGGAAGAAACTGAGGCCCAGGGTGGCGAATGGCTTGCCTAGACCCTCCCAGCTCACAGGGGACTTCTGCCCAGTTAGAAGGGCTTCATGTCCTTTCAGAGCAAAATTCTTTGTCTGTTCTTTGCTGAAATTCAATATCATAGTCTTTGATAGTCTCTTCAGTATTTGAGATCATTTAAATATGCAAAATGAACTTTGACAATCAAATAACTCACTTTTACCCTTCCTACCTCTCATTTTACTCCCAAACCTCTGGGCTATCTTATCTGTACAGAAATGCACCCTAACCTTTTCATTTAGCATCTCTAACCTGTTTAAAACAGAACAGGGATCATATCTGGTAGCTGGTTCCAGTCTCCACAGAGCTGTTTAGAAAAGTGTTCCTTGAAATGGACACTCTAGACTTCATCAGAGAGACTCTATTATTTAAATTGCTGAATCTGTAAAAGAACTCATTTACCAAGCCCTTCTCCATTTTCATTTGACTAATCCTAACTATCCTAATTTTTCTTTTTGGGTTTATTTTGCTGATCCATTATCTCTTCTGTTTCTTTTCTCATCCCCAGAGTGAGGCTCCCAGAGTATAAAAGCATTTATTATTATTATTATTATT
>NW_007727641.1:257141-283669 GCF_000696425.1 Galeopterus variegatus
GGGTAAGTTCTTCCTCACAAAAGGACATGAGGACAGATTAAGCCAATTACGTGTCTTTAGCATACATTTGTGAGGATGGAAAGAGACAAAAAATCAAGGTGAGAGAGGTGAGCTACTACCATGGCTCTGTCTCAGACTCTTCCTAACAGTTCTGTCTAAGGCCGTTCCTTACCTCAAGGTGTGGCCAAGAAGGAAGGCAAAGCCTGAAAGCTCATTGGTGGGCCTGAGCCCTGTGTCACCTCCAGGTGGCCCTCTTGTAATTCTTCTGCTCACTCCTCCAGTCATACCTGGGCTCAAATTCTGACTCTAACAGTGTGGCCTTAGACATTTGACTTCATCTTGCTTATCTTCAGTTTCTGTGTGTGTAAAATGGGGGTTAGAATGCTTTGTACTTATTCTGGGAAAATATGAAGTAATGATGTATAAGTAAGTACCTGGCAAATAGTTGCCTAACATATGGTACGGAAGAGGCTGCTGCTACTGTTGATGGGAACAGTGGAAAACAGATACTATTCATACCTGAATATTGGAAAGAGTAAGGTTTCCTTTATTTTTCAGGCTATTAGTTTTAATAAAACCCACAGAACCCAAACTTAGATAATTAACTACTTAGTCAAGTTTTAGTAACTAAATAAAGTTATGGGTTGAAGAAGGATATTCTGAACTCATAGATAACAGACTCCTAGGAGATTATTAATAGTGATATGATGATATATGGAATTAAAAGAGGTGTGTTTTACCTTATGGATTATGTCATAGTGGTTGAATAAACCTTCTTGCACAAAGCATTTCTTGGGGTCTTCTGCTAAAACGTTGTCATCCTGAGCTTGAAGGAAGATTGATTATATACGGGGCACAATGTTTTCGCCTATGCTATTTTCTTTTAAAATAAATGACTAATTTTATCAGTACTCAGTCTCATCCTGCACTAGTACTATTATTATGTGTTATTTGGATTAACTTAGACTCATGATGAAAAGTCAATATCAAAGAAGCAGAGTCCTCTTGCCTAGATGTTATTTAGTATGGTCAAGCTCAAGAGTTGCAAAAACTCTGGGATTCCTCTGAATCAGCTCTCTCATTTCACATTAGAGAAAACTCTATTGCTTGAGAGTTGGAGTATCTTGGCCAATGTCACACAATGTGTCAGAAATAGATTTGAGGCTAGGGTCCAGTCAAACTTCTGAACCTCAGTCTAGTGTAATGTCCATTTTCATGGAATAAAAAATAATTAATGGGGCTTGGGAGAAAATGTTGCATGCTGAAAAAAAACTGTTATAAGTGGAATAAACAAAGTTCATCAGGTTTCTTTACTGCAGAGTTTCTTCCAACTTGTCTACATACATTGAAGTGCCACATTTGGAGAATATACTTTATTCCTCAAATATTCAATGACAAGAAACTATGAATAATAGATAGGTTTTTTAGGATACACAAATCATTCACTTTTCTTTAAGGTTTTTAGGGATTCATGCTACTCTTTATTTTTGCCTTTATTAAATACCAAATATTTTATGAGATATAGGTTAGATTACCTTATATATTTCCTGAACGCTCATCACAGCCCTCTCACTAAGGTCATCATGGTGTTTTAGTCTGACATTTAACCATTGACCCACTCATCAACATTAATGGAGAAACCCCAAATCCTTCTACATGCTCAGCAGTGTATGAGGAATGGTACTGAGGCTTGGGCACTACCCTCAAAAAGCTCAGAGACTGACAGATAAGCGTAGATACAGATAATTAGCAAGCACGGTTCTAATAACAAGGACACACATATGTTGCAATAGGAGAAAAGCTGAAGGGCAAATACCTATGGCATATATGAAAAATACCAATGGAGAAAGAGTCCTTCATTTGACCTCTGTTCATACTAAGGGTATGGTTTTTGTTGATCCCAGGTTTTTTTCCCCTGTACAAATCCTTCCCCTTTCTAAATTTAAGAGTGTTTGCTATCTTCCCTCAAGGTCATCAACTTTTGTCACCTTTTTTTTTTTTCAGTAATAACCTTTGGCTAGTGTACCTTATCATCTAAGAATATATTTATTTCTTTTATATTAACAGATAAGTGTAGTGAGATTTACCTATATATTTGATAAGCATACTATCAATCTCTTAAGCAGGGTTATTATGAATTGTAAAATATAACACCCTCTAGGACTAATTATTGTGAAATAATATTTATGGCCCTAGTTGGAACTGAGTTATAGATAATCACCTTTAAAGTCAGTCATTCTCCTACCAAAATATTATACTCAAGTCTGCACCATCCTCTCTCACTGAGAAAAATGTCTTTTGAGATAGAATTAATCAAAGTCTTGGTGAAAAGAAGATTGATGTATAAGTAAGTACCTGGCAAATAGTTGCCTAACATATGGTACGGAAGAGGCTGCTGCTACTGTTGATGGGAACAGTGGAAAACAGATACTATTCATACCTGAATATTGGAAAGAGTAAGGTTTCCTTTATTTTTCAGGCTATTAGTTTTAGTAAAACCCACAGAACCCAAACTTAGATAATTAACTACTTAGTCAAGTTTTAGTAACTAAATAAAGTTATGGGTTGAAGAAGGATATTCTGAACTCATAGATAACAGACTCCTAGGAGATTATTAATAGTGATATGATGATATATGTAAATTTACATCTTTTTTTTTTTTTCCACTTCATTTGATTAGCATTGTCTGGCCGGCTGTAGTCTTCTTCATTTCATCCTTAAATAACCTTTCCACTTATTTATGTTCTCTGCTTAACTATTTAATTTGTACTGTTTACCCGAATTCAAAATGCAGATCTGGGATTACAGAATTTGAGCCATTATCCCTAAAATGTCCGTTCTAATCAGGCCATCATTCCAGAAGCTGGGGACAAGGCCACCAGTTAGAGTGGTTCAGCTCCTTAATCCCTGCCATTCCTCACTAAGGATTTAGGGATTCAATACCTTGCCGCATCCCCAGTCCTTGTGTAAAACACACACGTCTGTAAGCTTAGAATTTTCCTGTTGACATTCTTGTACCTTAGCATCATCTACGCTGAGCAAACAAAACTCCCTTTCCCTACAATATTTTCTCTTTAATGTAATTCAACCTAATTGCACACACGTCTGTAAGCTTAGAATTTTCCTGTTGACATTCTTGTACCTTAGCATCATCTATGCTGAGCAAACAAAACTCCCTTTCCCTACAATATTTTCTCTTTAATGTAATTCAACCTAATTTACTTGATTGTACAATTAACTGTATAACTCAGGTATATCCCTGAGACTTCTGCAAAAGTTGTTAACTTCCTTTGTGTTCCCCAAACACCAGAAAAGCAAGACTCCAACAAAGAAGAGAGTTTATTTATCTCATAACTCAAATTTATATGTGCTTTATGGTTAACAAGTATTTGCATATTCACAACCTCTGCTGTTTTGCTTTTTTTGTGTTTATTTCTGCGGCAACTCTTTGAAGTAAGCAAGACACTGAGGTCATCCAGCTCACTCCTGTCAAAGCTGTCATGCAAGAAGCCTCTCTGCTTTAAAATCTTCCCTATTCAGCTAACTCAAGGCAGTCTTTATATTTTTGGAAGGCCTCACCTCTCAGAGAGGTAGCTCTCAGCATTTCCACCTCATTTTCTAAGTTTGCGTGCACATTTGATATTAGTTTATAAAAGTAAAAGTATATATTTTATATGGAGATTTCTCATGCTAAGAGAGGCTAAAATCAAAGTCAATGAATAATTGTCTAATTCAAGGGTCACCAAACACAGCCTGCGAGTCACACCAGACCCACTGCCTGTTTTTGTGCATTACACAAGCTAAGAATTATTTCTTCATTTTTAACTGGTTAAAAAAATTGAAAGAAGAAGGATGCTTTATAAGACATGAACATTATGCAAAGTTTAAATTTTAAATTTTATACATAAAGTTCTATTGAAACCCAGCCACATCCTTTCATTTATGTCATGTCCATGACCGCTTTCACACTGCAAAGACAGAGTTCAGTAGTTCTAACAGAGACTGGTCCTTGAAACCTAAAATATTTACTATCTGTCCACCTTCAGAAAAGATTTTCCAATCCCTATGGCAACTGATGGATATTTCCTCCTCCTGCCTTGCAGGTGTAATGCCAATAACTAATATTTGTATTGTTCTATATAGTTTACAAAAATACTTTCATATTTCCCATTTTATTAATTACTCAACAATTCAGTAAGGTAAATATTTTTATACTCATGTTACAACTTAGACATCCAAACCTTGAAATAGTGATTCAACTGTCCCTGCAACTGGGAAGGAGAGGGCTGGAAAGGAGGGCTGGAAAGGAGTGAAGTTTTCCACACAAATGCTGCTTGAAAATGATGTGACCTAAATATAGTTCCATTTCACTTTTCTATGTGTCCTATTTGTCACCTTTGCTTTTCTTATCCCAATACAGAAACTTTCATGTAAAAGGTCATTCTTAGGTCTGCGGTGCTGCCTGTCATTTTTGAATAACAAGTTTCTCACTTTATTCTAGGACATTTTGAGCTGTGCACAATTTCCTGAATTGTCACACTGGCTCTTGCCTCTGTGCCATCTTACAAATGTTGTTTCCTTTCTCTCAAGTGCTATTATCTACCTGACTTCTAATCACCTCCTAGACCTTCGGCATACAGCTGAAACTACATCTCCCTCAGCCAGGGGCCAGCTCGTAAGTGCTAATTAGGACTCTGAGTCATTCTCCAGAGCACCTACTACACAGGCTTGCTGTTTTCCTGCTGGCCTCCCCAACTAGGATGTGGCCCTTGTGAAGCACATGCCATCTTATTATAAAATTATTCCCATTATTCCACTCAAATCCACATCAATATTTGTTGACTGAGTGAGAGAATTAGGGGAAAAGTTAATAGTTGCTTTCACATAATATATAATGGAGGTGGTATTACACACTATAATATTGTTGGGCTAGGGCCCACCAACCATTCAAGCCTGTTGTACATACTGGGTCACAAACCCCTCACATGCCAGGCTGGGTCACCCGACCCCTCACATACAGATCCACAAGCTAGGTAATTGGGAAAGATCCTGGGAGCCCCTGGCAGATGATACGAGCTCAGTCCTCAGATTCCTCAGCAGCAGCAGCAGCAGCGGCTTATAGCAGCTTCCAGCAGCAGTGGTGGTGGCCTCCCAGAAATCCCAGGGACCCTGGCAGCAATAGCTTGTAGCAGCAGCCTCCAGCAGCAGTAGTGGCCTCCCCGTGGACTCCCCTGGTGCATCCTGGGGACAGAGGGCACTGTGGATCTGAGCCACTTGTCCTTTATACTTAAGTCCGATAACCCAGGAACACCTTGGTGGAGTCAGACAACCAAAGAATGCCTGGGTGCACTGTGCATATTTATATCAAATGTCTGGCAAGATTCTGAACATCTGAGGGACCCTGACCATTAACCTTCACTTTCCCTACAAATATTAACATCATAAAGCCATGTTACAAGTCCTAAAAAATAACAAAATAAAAAAGATGTCCTTTTATGTTAGATAAAATGCTAAAGAACCTATATACAGACATGCATCAAGTTGATCCCTTTCTCTTTGTCTTCTGGCAGTTTGGTTTGTAAGTTGCCTTCTTCTCAGAACTTCAACAGAGAAGGTGTCAGTGGGAGGTTCAGAATCCAGCCCATCGCAGGCCCTCAATATGCTGCATCGTCAAGTGTGCCTAATAAGCTCACCAGCTGCTTCAGAGAAACTCAAGGGACCGATCCGCAGGATGGGAGTATCTTCTGGCAGTTTGGTTTGTAAGTTGCCTTCTTCTCAGAACTTCAACAGAGAAGGTGTCAATGGGAGGTTCAGAATCCAGCCCATCGCAGGCCCTCAATATGCTGCATCGTCAAGTTTGCCTAATAAGCTCACCAGCTGCTTCAGAGAAACTCAAGGGACCGATCCGCAGGATGGGAGTACACTATCATATGAGCGCACCATGGTTATTTCAAGGTGGCCGTGGGTGGTGAATGATCTCTCTATGTGTTTATTGAGGGAAGCATTTATCCTCTACCTGGTTGTAAATTTATGTGCTAAAAGATGTTTCCTATTGGTCCTAGCTTTAAGTAAGCATTCTTCCTCCAGAGAATATTCTGCCTCTTTAGACACGCACCAGGAAAATACCAGTGACAGTTCCCATTCAACAAGGATTGGCCCCGAGAGTCAGCACATCACGGAGTGTTTCCTGCAGACATAGAACAATTCCTACAGTCTCACATCACTCCCTGCTGCTGTCTCTGTTTCAATGCTGGGTTAGTGTAGCTGGCCTGAGAAAGCCTCAGTTTGGTATAAGTGGCCTTTAGCAACTCTCTTTAGCACCTGTTTGTCTTTTTAGAAAGAGGTTTCCCTCTAGTTTCATTAAGCAGAAGTCTGGAACAAAGCAGCTGCACCAGAGCCAGAAGGCATTGCTTCAATTAGTCCTAGCAGCAGCTGGGCATAGTTAGGTGTGGTTTAAGGCAAAATGGGTTAGATCTTTACTCCTCCACTAAATACCCATGTGATTCTAGAAAACAGGTGTTTACATTCCTACTTTCCAGTGAGAAATTGTCACAGATAGGGTAAGAGCTTTCTCCAAAGCTATGTAGACAGCAATTAACACAATGGACATTGAATCCTAGTTTTGTGACATGAGAGACTGCATAAATTTTAGCAAGTTAATTTTCTCAGGCTAAGTACCCTTACCTGCCTGCAAAATAAGAAAAATACTACCTCTTATGGTTTCATTATGACTGTAAAAGGTAACATGTATAAAGAAATGGACATGCAATAGGGCCACAACAAATGGTAATTATTCTATTATTCTATTTATTATTATTGCACATCAGTGAGAATATTCCCTTTAAAAAGCCAGTATTTCTTTTTCCCCCCATATTTTTTTATTGTGGTAAAATGCACATAACAAAATTTACCATCTTAACCATTTTTAAATGTACAGATCAGTGGTATTGAACATATTTATATTGTTGTGTGACCGTCACCACCATCCATCTCCAAAACTCTTTTTGTGTCTCCAAACTGAACCTCTGTACCCATCAAATAATAACTTTCCATTTCCTTTTCCCCCAGTCCTTGGTGCTCACCATTAATACTTTCCATCTCTGTGATTTTAACTACTCTAAGTACTTCATATAATAATGTTAGTATTTCTTAAATAAGAACTTCACATGCAACAAAGCATCCTGGGAAACAAGGACAAGGTGTCACATTCTCCAAACCAAAGTGTCAGAGAAGTGAGAGCTGTGTGTCTGCCCTTTCACAGAGCATGTTCCTGTGCTCTCTCAGCTGACGGCATTTCTCCTCCACGCTGGTGAGAGAGATGCTCTAAGACAGGCTTGAGTTCTCTAAAGCCCTTTTGAACACTTGAAGCTCCTCGGAGGGCACAGCTTAACTGGATTTACCTTTCTGACTAGTCAGCGCTGTCATCACTGCTCATGTTTCCTCACCGTGGGTGGATTTCACATTCATGCACTTGGCTTTCAGCATTCCCAGTATGCTGGTGTCACTCTGAGCTCAGACACTGCTCTCATACATTCAAAATGCTTTTCAGCCCAGCCTGTGGCTCAGATGAGCAGACACTATGAGATCATTTACCTGATCAAATTTAGGCTGTGAATAATTCCTTCTTTCTGAGCCATCATGAAAAATAAAATAAATTTATATACAGTTTGCAATGGACTGAATGTTCCTGCTCCCCACATATTCATATGTTAAAATCCTAATCTCTAAAGAGACAGTTTTAGAAGGTAGAGTCTGAGGGAGGTGATTAGGTCATGGGTGTGGAGCCCACATGAATGGGATTAATGCCTTATAACAGAAACCCCAGAGAGCTCCCTCACTCCCAACATGTGAAGATGGACTGAGAAGGCTGTCATCTGCAACTCAGAAGAGGGAGCTCACTGCAACCTGACCAAGCTGGCACCCTGACCTCGGACCTCCAGTCTCCAGAGCTAAAAGAAAAAAAAATTCTGTCATTCATAAGCCACCTAGCTTATGATATTTTGTTATAGCAGCCCAAATAGCTGGCACCCTGACCTCGGACCTCCAGTCTCCAGAGCTAAAAGAAAAAAAATTCTGTCATTCATAAGCCACCTAGCTTATGATATTTTGTTATAGCAGCCCAAATGAACTAAGACATAGTTTAAGCTTTTAAGAATTTAAAAATAGCATGAGTTCTTCTCCACAAAGTGTATATCTCTGTTTGGACTAAGAGTCAACTCTATCTCTTCTTTTATTTTTTAAGCCTGAACCAATACAAATATGAAAAGGGGATTTCATTTTACTGCCTGATTATGTTACATGACTAGAATCAAGTTCATGATAAAGAAGAGAGGGAAACTAGTATTTTTATTGAGCACATGACTATTACTTAAAATTTTTTTGAGTGAATGAAGAATTGAACCTCAGAGATAAGAAGGCATTTATTTACTTACTGTCCCTCAGTTACTAATTAGAAGTGTTGGAATTTGAAGCCACGACTGGCCAAAAGCCTGTAAGGTCAATTTTTTTGAAATCAAAAAATACTGCAATTTTTTTTTAAGTTAATTGATTTGTTTCATGATTTAGAATCATGACCTTTTATTAAAGGGGACATCTCAAGCACTCCATAAATCATCTGCAAATGATTTATTCAAGGTAATTGATGACAGAGCCAGAACCAGAATCCAAGACCCATTTCTAGCCCAGTTTGCTTGCAAATGACTATTGAGCCCCCATGCTGAACAAAACATGACTGCTTTTCCTATGCCTCACTTTATATAATTCTGTGTGAAGTGTGTCATTGTTTTCTATAAATCAGAAAATGGTAAAGAAATAAGTACTGACACATAGCACTATAAAGGGCCCCACCTACCAGGCCCTCTGCTGAATGGTTTTTATGAATTATTTCATTTAATTCTCACCATCTGTAATGGGTTTTTTGTTTATTTGTTTTTCTGTTTGTTTTGTTTCCCAATTTTCATCTGAAATGTCTAAGGATTACAGTGGTTAATTTAAGTCACAAAATTATGGAATGGAATTTTATGGGATTTGCACCCTGATTTGCCTGGCTCCAATATTCAGGCATCTCTACCCTATTATATGGCTTGAGACTGATTCCACACTGTCCCCTATCTTCTTCATCCTTTGGTGGACTCCAAATTGTATTCCCTCCCCACTTTTTCACTAAGGGGTTCTAAAAAGGATCATCAGTCCTTGATCTTGCTAAAGCCAATGGCGTTTTTCCATTCTCATCTGACGTAGCTTCTCAGTAACATTTAATGACTCTCCACTTCCCCTTGATGAAACACTTTGTTATCAGGGCTTCAACTTACTTACCTAGTTTTCTTCATTCCTCAGTGGATGCTTTCAAGCTCCACTGTCTGGCTTCTCTTCTCATAAAAGACCATTTTTCTCAGCTCTGTTTTCTAGCTATAGTCATGCCCTAGATGATCTCAACAAGTGTGTGTGTGTGTACGTGTGTGTGTCTCTTTTACATACACACCCACACATAATCATATACACATATGCACATACATGTATATACCTATACATGCATATATATATACATGTACATATACTTATGCACATACACCTCTCAGTGTCTCTCCAGATAAGACCTCACTGCTGAACTGCAAACATAAACCCAGATCCGAACTAAACATCTATTCTTGATGAGTAGTTGGAATCTCAAACTTATCAAAATCCCAAACAAAACTCATTTTCTACCCTTCTCAATTCATATCCACTATTCCCCCAAATAAAATAAAATCTCTGCTCCTGTGTATTCACTGCATAAACCAAAAAAAAAAAAAAAACAGTCTTTCTCGATTCCTTTCTACCCCTTACACTTTCTTTCCAGGACATTAGCAAGCCCTTTTGGTTCTTTCTAGACCCAGCTACTGTTATTATCTTTGCTATACAGCCATAGCCCAAGCCACCACCACCCTCCCCCAGGCTTCTGAAATGGCCCCAAACTGTTCTCTCCTCCTCTCCTCCTGTTCCCCTATAGTTCATTATCCATTAAGCAGTGAGCTGTTTTTTAAATAGTAAATCTGATATTTTCACTCTCCTGCTTAAAGTCCTGTCAGTTTTCAATTTCTATGTGTTCACTGACTGCCGCATTGGTAGAAATCTTAACAAACATGACATGTAGTATGTTCTATTTCATAGCAATCTATGTTTAGTCTCTCAAACACATAAAGTCCCAGTGGGGTTAAGATCCTCTGCAAAAAGGAAATGCAGGCAAGGTGAGATAAGAAATGTGCCTGCTATGAGGCGGCACTGATGAGGGTTTAGGAGAGGCTACTGGCTTTATGTGGGCACCTGAAACCACGATGGCTCCAGAACCTGGAACTTGACTTTTTACCAAATCAATGAGCTTGCTGTTGTGCACATTCAAGCCAGCCATGCAGTCCAGCTAACTCTGCTGAGCGATGAGTGAGCCCAAGACAGCACTTTTAGCCATGTTGAAATCAATAAACCCAGGGAGTGGGAGTTTTGTGTTTCTGTAGCAACTGCATGGGTCATGTTTTCTGGGAGTTAATGGTCTAGAGAATGAGAATGGGAACACAGGGATTAATTGTTTGATTCTTCATTAACTCAATAAAACACAGCAAGGCACATTTGTCTTCCACACAAAATCATACAAAATTCTCTCTTTATTAAATATACATTATTTACAGTTTAAGTCTTTCTTCTGTACAACGATAACCATAGAAAACAAAGAAATCTAAGGCTAACTTTTATTTTTCCCCATACAGTGTATTAAGACATGTTACATGGTCTACAAAACTGACTTGGAATGAGGCAACATCACTTGGGATTCTGTGTGAGCAACAGAAATCAGAAGATCAAAAGGAAAAGTTAGAATCCTGCAGATCAATGGGGGAGATGACTTGCTTTGTGCTTTTACCATAACAAAAAGTCTGACTTGTGTGTATTTTGGGGGAGAGGTCGTTTTGCATTTTATTACTTACTTATTAAAAGTAATCTCCATGTTCTTTCTCATTCCTCAGACAGGAAGGCTCCTGCAAGCCAGAGGAAGACTACATTCCCAATTCCTGTATGAAATGGACATTGCAATGCTCTTAGGGATTAGCAGACTGAAACCCATAAACCAAATCTGCCCTGTTGCCTGTTTTTTGTAAATAAAGTTTTATTGAAATATGGCTATGCATACTTCTTTACATGTGGCTGCCTTCCTGCCATATATGAGTTCTCTAAGGAAAGAGTAAGCTCAAGACAGCACAGGATATAAGAAGGCCTGTCAACTGCCAGATTCAGAAGGAGAAAATTCTTGGTCTTGGTCCTCACTATATGCATAGTCCCTCTCACAATAAGACTATGCTGCTTTGAACAAGTTTTGGTACTTTTTGAAAGAGTATTTAAGGCAGGACAAGGTTACACAGGTTGATACTGCCATTCAACGAGAAGAGACTGTGAATATTTCATGTAAGATTATTGGGATGGGGTTGTCTCTGGGAGAGTACGACTAGGCAGATGCTCATTGACATTATCTCTTCAAATTGCACTGGAAGTGACTACCTGTGGGGAGGCCTTTCAAAGGGTCTGCAGGGTGATGCAATGCTCCTGGTGCATACCCAGAGCCCTTTACATGCCCTCTGAGGCTACTGCTGGTATCTGATGCATGTGGGAATGTGCCGCTAATGAAAATAAGACCAGGCTATAATGACTAATACAATCTAATTCACCTTTGGTCATGGCCTAGAACTATTTCTACGTTGTCCTGATATTTTGTTAAGGGTTTTCCTGTGCTGTTGGGGAGGATTGAAGAAAACTGTCTTCCCAGATAGTGTTAGATGGTGGGTCTCTGGCAGTATGTACTGTCAGGGATGGGGAGTAACATACCTCTCATCATTATGGCATGCCCGTGGGTGGCAGCATCAACAGAGAGAAAAGAAAGACCGTTACACTGATTCCAGGATCTCAGGACTTTCACTCACAGGGGCTCTGATTCAAGATAGTGGACCTAGGGGAGCTTTCTGAAAGTTTCTTTTCTTTAAAGCTATATCTGGGTGCTTAACCTGGACAGGTCACATAATTGTGGTAATAGATCTAAAGCACCCTGGGAGAATCCTAGTGAAATAGAAACTTGAAAAAAGATGTGATTGAACTAGAGCTGAGAAGGGTCAAAAATGTCATGCAAAGGTGAGTAAAGAATTACTCATGCAAAGCCCATGATATTGCCTCTTCCCTTAATGTGTGAGACAGTGATCCAAATGCATTAAAGAGACTCCTGAGTTAGGAGCCGGGAAAGTGGGAAGAGCGCCGCCATGGATTGGTGTTGGAAGCAGTGCCCTTCTTCACTTCACACGACCACCAGCTGCTGCCGAGCCCTGTTTCCTTCTGGACCTGTCCCCAGCAGGTGTGGTTGACACACCGGTACACATTTTGCCTTCACCCTGCTCATGTCTGCTCAGCCACACTGTAGACTATAAACATTATAAAAGACAGACAACTAGCTTACAAAGTACAATAGTTCACTAGAAAATGTGCTTTTCTGTTCTTCCTCAGAGTACCTCAGTGCAAAATAAGAGAAAAAAAACCAAACACTCAAAAATAGCAAAACAGTTAATTATTAAAACCTTATATGAGGATTCAAATAATCAACACAAAAGGGAAATGTTTCTCTCCCTACCAAACAGATATGTATCTAAGTTTTCCTGGAGAATGCTTGTATAACAGCCCTATTTTTACAAAGTGTGTGTGTGTGTGTGTGTGTGTGTGTTGCACTTTTTCCCCTTTAGGTGGTTCGACTATTTGAAATTTGTGAATGCAGAGATGAGAATTAGGGGTGACCAAAATCTACAAGCCAGATGGCTTAACAAGTCAAAATGTGGGCAAGGGATGAGAATAGAGGTTAGGAAAAACCCAAGAACAGTGCATGGAAGTAATTCAATTACATGATGTGTCTTTTAAAGAAAACATGTTCAAACTGCATGAGAGACACGAAATAGCACTCAATTATCCTGCAAGAATTCTGAAAGTTTTGAGTTTGCTTGCACCTTCTTCCATTAACTGCCTTTGCCATCTGGGGAAACAGTAAGCCTGTTTATTTATTTAGTCTTCACATGACCTGTGGGACGATTGAGGACTAAGTATGTCCAAACCTATAGATGAAGGGAGAGTGAGTGGCAGAAATACACAAGTGTCTCAGAAGCCTCTTGGGAGGCTGGTGCTACCATAATAAGTTTTAGGTGGATTGTGGTGAAGGGGAACTTCAAAGGATGCCAGGGCAGCTGGTGGACAAACTGTCAAGGACTTTTCTAAGAAAAAATTCAACAGTCCTGATTCTTATCTCCCTAGATATCTTGAAGAATATGGTCTCTTTGTACCTCCCAGTGTGGCTCCTCTAACTGAATTAATATTCTGCAGACAGGGGCATGTATGACCTTCAGGATTGGAAAATTTCACCCAGGGCATAGAGAAGAGACCTCACTTAGAGAGACAACACTTTTTAGTCAATTATTTATGCAAAGATAGACGTTATTGAGCTCTCAGAGATTTTCCTGAGTAGCGTCAAAACGGTTCATCAGGACAAAGGAGGGTTTCAGGAAGAGCTGGACAACAACAAAGCCAACCTCAGGATTGTCTGGAAGAGCAATGGCATGCAATAGGTCACAAACAGACAGCAGTAAGAGAACTGGGAATAGACAAGAAGGGAAGCAGGAGTGGAGGTTGCTATAGAATCCCGAGTCTTTGCGTAAGTCTAACTACTAGAAAGGAAGACTCTTAGAGTCCCCCTATCAGAATTAAGAGTGTAGAGAATTCAGCCTCCCCCAAAGTATGGCAGAGGCAGAAACTATTTCTTGATGTCCCTAAAACGTCAATCCATCTCCTTCTACAGAAATCTACATGCACAGATAGGTGTTCGCTTTGAGGAGGGGTAACAAAGCATCTTATTGAAGGTGGAAGTGATAAACAAGAAACAAAATTATAAATATTTATCAGAAATTTATCAGTTTCTTTCCATCTCTAGCAAGCGCTTTATAGAAGTATTTGTGCAGGACCTTCACACGGCGGTGTATAGCACTTTATATATACCCCAGTTAGAACAACATATGCTTCCCCGGCTAGACTTTGAGCTCCCCAAGATCAAGAACAAGGTGTATTTTATATTTGTACACCAATGCCTAGCATAACATCTGGAGTGCTGGGCATTCAATAAATACTTCATGAATGAATAGAAAAAGAAGAGAACAATCCCTTTTGTTTTCATCCTGCTTCTGCTACCCTGTGGTGAGCATGGCTCTGACAAAAGGTAGAAGTCAGGTTAATGCCACCTCTTCAATTACTAAAGAGAACAAAATTGTTTTAAAAAATCAGTCCCAAGATCCTTAAAATAAATTTTCTATGTACAGTTGAGAGTGAATAGAAGAGGCTAAGCTATTCATAAAAATATATCTAGAGAAATGACAAATGTCTATTTCTCTACACAAATTCTCATAGAAACCCTGGCAATCTAGCCTGCACACACAACAGATGATGCATTGAGTGTTATACATATTTTAGGATAAGCAAATATATATGGTTGCTTATATAAATACATTTGTTTGGTGAAAATAATATCAATGAAGCAGCCTCCTTAGAATTTGAAATTGCAAAACTATTTTTTGTTTCACTGCAAAGTGACCATATTCCATAAAATCTTTTTGTAAACAGCAGTTACCAAAGACTGAGGCTTAAAGTGAAGGAGATTATGGTGGTCCAGTTGGCCAGAGCATGAAGTCAGGAAGCAAAAAAAGGTGGTTAAGGAGGGATTCAAATGCTTTCAAAGAATAGTTTTAGATTATAATTGTTCAAGGATGGAAACACTCACACAATCAAACAATTGCATAAAAGTAGGTGGATCTTGCTACTACCAAGGAGAGATAGGTAGAGTTAGCACTTATTTCTAACTGTAAATAGTGTTATGCTTTGGAGGGTATAGCTTGCTTGCATTTTATATGCATCTAGGAAAAGTTAGAGTGTTCTCTGGAGTTATGAAATAATCCAACCCTGTAAAAATAATTCTGCCTCTGCCCTTGAGATTTAGCTATAATACAGACTGATTTAGCCCTGAGACTGCTTATGAGTGATGTGCAGATTGCATTGGCTTGGCATCCATTTTTAGGTCTGCGGGACATAGTGTACGTGTACAGCTGGTCTGCACATGTGGGAGGATGCCAGGAGGTTTTGTAGTACAGGTAGGATAAGGATGGAGCTTCACAAATTCTTAATCTACAGGAAAATCTACAAACACATATGAGTGGACGAGAAAATCAAATGCTCTGAATTGGCCTTTGCTAGTCCTCTGTTTCGTCTGTCAGCGCTATGTCAGCAGAATATAGATCCTCGCTTCACAGAGACTTGAATAATGAAGAGTTCCAGCTTTATTACTCACACCTCCCCTTTCCTTTCCATTTCATTATTGGAGATGCTTGAGGCTAAACCCGCTACACTTCATGGTGACTTTTATTTCAGGGGACAAAGGAATATGTAGCCAAGCAAAAGGCTGATTTACACAGCCTATCTATGCAAATATAAAATTCAAAAGTGAAAATCAGAAAAAGGAGATGAAAGGGCAGGAGGAATCAGTATTTAAAGATCTTTCATCATATTAAAGAATCACACATCTTACTAAAGCTAAAAGAAAAAGAAAGGTATCCTTGTTAGAATCACTTTAAAATAAATTTACTTTAAAAAGCATACACACACACACACACAATGGAGATGATGAAGTGATTAAATAAAAATCCATGGAACATTTTAAGGAGAGAATGTGTATTTGTAACTACATTTAAAGTTGAGAAATACGGTTACAACTAAATCCTTACCCCTCAGTCTCCGAAACTGAAGGAAAAGCTGTGGACTTGAAATGGGATGAAGCTAATAAGATCCTCCGAGTGAGCCTCCTCACGCAGGAGATGCTAAGTAACCAGAGGCAGGAAGCACACTAACAACAAGATGGAATGTCTGTTAACCATCAAAGCCGGCAGACAGAGATGTGGTAATTGTTTTCCAAATTGAATCTTCCTTGTAAAGAGAATCCACAAGTACTTTCCAGATCTGTGGATCATTATATTGGCATTTCCAGTATCCTAGGACATGTACATTGTTTTGTGTTATTTTCCATTTACCTTTTTCTCCAGGATGGCTCGGGGCACAGAGTTAGGAATATCGCTACAGCAAAATCATCAGGATTCTACCACCACCTTATAGATGAGCTCAAGACACCTGCTTGAAGGAGTGCCTGTGATTTTGTAACCACCTCATCTGGGAGTTCAAGCCTGTGAAGAGGTGTGTGTGTTGTGGTACAGGGGATTTATACACACAGTGTGTGGCAGATTTGAAAATGGGATGTGCTGCAGAACCCAAGAGCTCCTCTGAAATCAACTGTATAGTGGACAGAATGGATTCATTATGTCTGTTCTAAAATGTGAAACCTGCAAACTCAACTCACTTTCTTCACCAGGTCTTTAGTGAGTGGATGGAAGGGAAGAAGTCTGGTATTTCTCTTCTTTCATTCAGTTTTAATTTACTTTTTTGTTTTGTCTTCATTTTTGTTTTTGTTTTAAAGCTGAGTTAAGATGGTTTAAGCTTTTGCATTGAACCAGGTACTATTTGAGACTTTTACTTGAATTTTTTATGCTGCTGCAACTTATATATATATATATATATATATTATGTGTGTATATATATATATGTATTTTTACTTCAATATAATAATCCAAGGAATACCTAAATAACATTTCTTTATGTGTGTATATATATATGTATTTTTACTTCAATATAATAATCCAAGGAATACCTAAATAACATTTCTTACAAAATTGGAGGAGGTATTTTTGAAGTTATGGAACATCTACTTTCTAGCAGCTTTCTTTTTACCTCCTAGCTTCAAGCTACTATTTCCATGCTTTTGCTAGGTTTATGCTATTGTGCGCTGCTCTAAAGTGTCAGCCCCAGGAGACAGTGGTCAGAAAGGACAAAAGTAATTGCTCGCTACTATCAGCAATTCTATATTTGAAAATACTTTCAAGCTACTATTTCCATGCTTTTGCTAGGTTTATGCTATTGTGCGCTGCTCTAAAGTGTCAGCCCCAGGAGAAAGTGGTCAGAAAGGACAAAAGTAATTGCTCGCTACTATCAGCAATTCTATATTTGAAAATACCCAGGGGATAAGAGTCATAGTGAGAAAGGGGGATGAGTTAGGGTAAGAGGGTTCCTGTGGTAAGAAAATCAAACTAATGCAAAATGCACCTCTCTTGTTCCTTTTCAAATGCTACTGAAGCAAACCAGGCCTCTAGGATATTCTCTCTCTGCCCTGGGTTCCCTGGTACAAATGGACTTGAGGTGGAAGAGCTTGTCACGCATGACTATTATATGCCTAAGTCACAGAGCTCAGGTTCAAAGTAAACCTGTAAGACTGAATGGCTCAAAACTGAACAAAGTGTTTGAGAAACTGGAAAGACAGAACTGAATACGCATGTGTGCACATGTGTCTCTTCCTTGTCTACAACAGTAAAGGCAGTCTCCTGTGTGGTCATTTTTCACCATGATTGGTTTGTCAGAGAAAAAGGCAGTGGTCATAGCTGCCTGTTCTCCTGGGCTAGGTCAAGGGGATCAAGGTTGTGGTGGGTGCAGGTTTGTTCCAAAAAAGAAATGGCAAATGAAAAAGAGAAAGAGAATGACCAAAATTAAAAGACTGGAGAGAGAAGACAAAGAGAGAAAAAAACGAACAACAAAAAAGAGTATTAGGCAACCCTGCAGTTTTTCAGATGAAATATTCCCGTTTACACTCGCTGACTGTGTTTTGCAAGTCAATATCATTTCTGAAGGAACTGTCCAAATTTTCAGGATATTCCTTCTCCTTCATCTGGCTACTGCGTTGTGACTGCTTATGCTGGTAAAGGAACCGGGTCATGATGCCAATGATACAGAAGATGATAAATATCACCACTGCTATTACTCCTGTAGAGAAAGGGGAAGGGAAGAAAGAAGAAAATTGTCACAGATCATCAGCTCAAGAGAGATGATTCAGTCTAGACAAGGGAGGCACTTAGGAGGGGGAAAACACACACACACACACACACACACACACACACACACACACACACACACACAAAACTCAGCCACATGTCCTGAAATTAAAGACCTGCTGAAATACCCTCATCTTCAATTACTATAAAACCTTCTTTCAGACCAGCTGAGAGAAAGCCAGTTTAAATCACAGTTGGGTTTGTTTAATGGACTAAAAATGTCATCTTATAAATATGGTTTTGGACTAGAAAAGAATTTCTTAGTAATTTTTTTTAAGGTCTGCTTTAAAGAATGTGTCATTTGTAATTAGCACATTGCCTTGTTACCTTGCAAGTAAATATTTTAGAAATACTTTAGCATCCTAGAAAACAATACTTAAATATCTCACATCCCGATGCATGCTCCCTTGTTGTAAATTTGTTTCATATTATATGTTTTGCTAAAAAAAAAAAAAAGACATTTCATTAATAATAATATGCTTACCAAAACTTTATGGCATTCCTACACTGCTCTGCACCCCACCAGACACAGGTTAGCACACAGATGGGATGCCTCTGCCCTTGAAAAACTCAGGGTTCATAGAGATGGCAAACTTCTTCAAAGTCCTGTCAGATCCCCTCTCATTTTGATTGTATGTAATTTTACTGGTTCTGTTTTGCAAGTTGTCCTGGATGACCCTAAGGTCTCGCCACTATTTTTGTCAGGAAGCATACTGGGACATAAAAGGCACTATCAGCAAAGGGGTGGTAAAAATGTGGAAGTGGGGAGAATGTGTCTGTACATAAATGTAGGCTTTTTAGCACTAAAGTATTTGTAAATATTTATGATAATCAAAGGTTATTAATTCCTAATATATTGTACATTCTGCTGTTCTGTTTTTTCTTTCTAAGGAGAGTAGATATGGAAAGAAATGTCTATTTTAGGAAGTTATTGTGGAACAGACTGCATTATGATTTGCACAAGTGTAGATATTTGAAAATTAAATATATGGATTGCATATCTTCCACCAAATGTTTGTAGAGCTATGGCTGTGATTAAGATTTCTTATTTATACACACACACACAAACATATATTTTGAATCTTTGTTTGTTTGTTTGTTTGGTTTTTGTGACCAGTAAGGGGATCGTAACCCTTGGCTTGGTGTGGCCCACACTGTGTTCAGCCAGTGAGAGCACCGGCCATCCTTATATAGGATCCGAACCCGCAGCAGGAGCGCCCCTGTGTTCCCAGCACCGCACTCTCCTGAGTGAGCCACGGGGTCGGCCCTTGAATCATTATGTGGCATATTCACCGGCTATTTTAGAACAAAGCAGAGTAAAACCACTTAAGTTAACAAACCTATAAATATACTGGTAGGCAGTGAGTGCTTCCCATGAGTGAGCTTTAGGAGATGAAATAGGGAACTGGTTTCTACTCCTTCAATGCATGGGATATTCAGAGTTAAAGGCTGTGCAAACCTCCAGGAACTACTCTTTGAGAGATTCACAGAGCATGTAAATGGGTGGGAAAAGTCAGCAGTTCACAAAAGTCTTTTCTCCACTTGTCAAATGGAAAATTGTAGGACGAGAAATAGGCACAACATTTCCCCCCACATTTCTTGATGCCAAACAAACAAACAAACAAACAAACCGAGTTGGACCCACTTCTCTGAAGCAGAAATTCAGGTCAGACATTTTCAGAACGTCCTTAAGGGAAGGTCATGATCTTTCTTCCTTACGATCTTACTGCAACAGTGCTCCCCTGGGCTTCCATTGCCATTTGTACTTCCTTCCTCAGAAAAGTATTCACTGGTTGTATGGCTTGTTTACTTGTCTCCTCCCCAGCCAGGCTGTGAGTTCTATGCAGACAACATCCATGTCTTTCATCCCCATAAGCCTCAATTTGGCACAGGGCCTGACCCATAGATGGGCTCATTAAATACAAGTTAAATGAATGGATACTAACTTTTAAAAGGAGAGTTCCACGTGATGTGGCTCAGTTTATCTAGGCTGACAGAAGGCAGGGATGAAGGTACCAGATAGGGGTATGGTTCTTGGATGGAAATGAATTCTGTCTCTCGCAAGCATCTTACATTAAACAAGGCTTGGGACTCATTCTGTGTTGTAAGACCCAGATAGAAAAATCAAGCTACAGCAGGCAACAGCCACGCTGAGGCAGAAAAAAGGGGTGAGACCAACAGGTAGTGAGAAAATGGAAAGCAAGGGAGGGGGTGGGGAGTTGAGCTCACGGCAGAGCAGACAACATCTGCATCTGTAACCATATGTGCTGCTGGATTTGTAACTATAGTCCCGTGGGCTTCACCCTGCTCATTAGATCTAGCCCAAATCACTTGGTAGAGAAAACTGACAGGACTGCGGCTTCACCCATCTGTCCTGCCCCAATGTGGCTTCTTCCCAATATGTATTTTATTGGTCTGCTTTGTTTGTGCTTTAGGAAAAGTGACAACTGGATGAGATGAACAGGATGCAGGCTGCCTGTCTGTAAGGAAATGCTCCAGATGTTGACTCAGAGCTCAGCTGCCTGATGAATCAGAGGCGGAATGAATCTGCAGAGCTGCTGCGCTGGGGGAGACGGTGCCTTTGATCACTCAGCACACATGATGATTCATAAAAAGTCTCACAGTCTTACAGATATAGTAGACCCCCTCATCTGCTGGGAATATGTTGCAAGACCCTGAAAACTCTGGATAGTAATGATTCCTCCAGATATCATATTTTTCCAATGTGATAACTGAGATGGCTCCTAAATGACCGTCTACTAATGACTACTGGGTGGGTAGATACACAGTGTGGATACACTGGACAAAGGGATAATACATATCTCGGATGGGAAGGAGAGGGATAGTGCAAGATTTCATCTTGTTACTCAAAATGGAATGTAATTTTAAAATTGTGAATCATTTCTGGAATTTTTAATTTAATATTTTTGGGCCATGGTTCATGATGGGTAACTGAAATTGTGGAAAGAGAAACCATGGGAAAGGGGGAACTACTGTAATGTAGGGTTCTGGGTGCTGTATGGCCATATTAATGAAGGCTTCAGATAAATTTTTACCAAGGAGAGGATCATTTGCGTCTTTTTGCTTTCAGCAATAATGCATGGTTTACCTCCAATGACCGCTGAATCACTTCGAACTGCATTGGTGAGTGGTTCCCGCTCATCCGTCTTCCCAAAGGGATCTGAAAGGAGTCAGAAACATAAGACTTCATTCCTCTCTTAAAGCACTGTCAGGAGGTCTACAATGTGGAGATGAGATGACACACCTGTGGATTACGCCAGGTGCTCTCAAATTCTTGTAAGTTAGCATGTTGCATGGAGCCCAAAGATACACAAACAAAAAAAACATTTGAAATACACTGCCTTCAACCCATAGTTTCATGCTCAAGTTAATTTACAGGCAACATGCAGGATAAGGGGTTGAACCAGATGATGGTGGTACACTGTCTATATGCCCTCAATCTGCCCCTGAGGTCCCCTGTTCCTTGGCTAGACAGTTCCTGTGCATGACAATGTCTTCTTCCCTCAAGCACACGTGCCTCTCTGCTTGAGCATTTTCTTCAGCTGCAAGAGGATTCTGAGCCTTTCGAGAGTGAAGGATGAAAGCCCTAAAGAATTACAGCACCCCCAAGCAATCTCACTGATAAGAGATGGATGGTACTACATGTGCATTAACATATGTGGCACCTATGTACTATATGTATATTACCACATATCATATAAGAAAAAAGAATCAAGTTTAAAGGAACACAGATCTGGATCTGAATCCTTGTTCTGACGTTTGTTGGTCTGGTGACGCTAAGCCAAATCTACTTTTAAATATCAATTTGCATATGTATTAAAAGGGGGTAATGATGCCTATATGTATGTACATAATGCGTATTAAATTTTCAGGACCTGGTGGCTACTACATACTTAATAAATTGCCACTATCATTATTATTGTTGTAATGGCACGACATTATTAATGTTGTATCACTTAATTCTAGGGAAATGACTACAACAAAAGTATTATTTTTTCCCCCTTGACAGATAAGGAAACTAGACTGAAGCCATAAAATAAATAATTTGTCCAAAGTCCTACAGCTCATTCACAGGGCTGAGAATTCAGACCAAAGCTATCCAGCTGCTTTTTCTATTTTACCTCACTTCTTCTGGGAAAATACCAAGATAGGTGACAAGCAGGCAGCAGCAGAACTCAATCCCCTTTCTTTGCTCATAATTAGTAAATTATTTGGTAATTCTTAATGCCCTACTTCATGATATCAATACAGTTTTCACATGTCATTTAAATTGTCTCATCTGTACAATGGAAAAATAGAGTCTCTACCTTGTAAGGTTTTATAAAAATTATACAGGTTAATGTTTATAGAACAGTGCCTGATGCAATGTAAGTGCTCAATAAATCTTGCTTCTTATTGTAATTTTGCTTATTATTACATACACATGCACACATGTGTGAACATGCACATAGCATCAAAGCCCAGAAGGAAAAGACCAAGTCTTACATATCATGTACTGCAGCACTTGCCACATTGCCATGTATAGACACACATGAAAGATATTGGGAGTATTTCTATATGATTGAGTGAACTGAGCATTGTGGGTTAAGCTGTTTGTGGTGTATTCAGGGTTTTTTTCCCCTAGGATTCATGCAACTGGAGCTGATGCAGTCAAATAGGAAGGACATTACATTGTAGTTAAAGAAGTGGAGTATTTCTATATGATTGAGTGAACTGAGCATTGTGGGTTAAGCTGTTTGTGGTGTATTCAGGGTTTTTTTCCCCTATGATTCATGCAACTGGAGCTGATGCAGTCAAATAGGAAGGACATTACATTGTAGTTAAAGAAGGGGCTGGCCATGGGACAAGTGTTCTGGATTGGTGGCATTGATAGGATGGGTTTGGTGGAAAGAACTGGGGATTGGAACTTGAAAATACTATTAATCATCTTTGCAAGCTTAGATAGCACACATGCACGTATGTATGTGTACATATGTAGACATATATACATATGCCATCAATCGATGACTGTGTGGGTGATGGTGATGATGGGGTGTGTGTGAGACAGAGGGAGAGCAGGCAAAGGGAAGGTGGAAAATGATAAGTCAGAAGAGGAGAGGAAATGGAGAGTGGGAAGGGGGATGGTAGAAGACAGGCAGAAGGCAGGGATGTAGAAAGGAAGGAGGGAAACTAACCACTTAGCTGTTAGATCTCCTACATCTCACTGTCCTCAAAAGCTTGCTGTTCTTGTCTATCACTGTGTTAATCCTCCTTCCTGGCATCACCCCTGCTTCTTTATAAATATTGAAATCTGAACCATCCATCAGGTTCAAATCACAGCTTTTTTCTTACTCCAGCTTACATTAGTTTCTCCCTTATTTAGTCCATGTACTACTTTTAGTACTATAAACCAATGAAGCCTTGATTTTAGCCCAGATTTCTCCATTCTTAGCATATTTTGCTGATGATACATTAATATAGATTAATTCAGTTTATTAATTCTAAATCTCCACTATTTAACAACACTTCAGATCTGATAAAATAACACCTTCAGTAACATGACTACAAAAGTAAAGAATTACCAAGTCTATGTCCAGGCGTGTTAAAAACCGTCTGCAAAGTAACCCTCAGGGTAGTTATTCATTTATTGCAATAGTGGTTCCACTCTTCACAGCATGTCTAAATTGTCTTGAACAAATTTAGAGCCATCTTTTAGTTGTAATCCCCCCCATAAAAAGAATGATTCAGCTTACATACATATCTATCTACTTACCTACCTGCCTATCTGTAATATTCTTCTATATATATATTATATATATATATATATATAATATTTCATTTCCACTTTTGAAATATGTTAAACTTCTATACCTGCAACTGATGATTTACCCATGAGGCATCTTCCCTGATTACTAAATATGCTAAACGCGACCAGAAATTCACAACTCAACTTACCTGTGAGTATTTCCCTTGTACAGGTATTCTGCCTTCCAAATGCTAAAAACCCTCCTCCCTAGGCCATTGCACACAACCAGATTCTTTATAAATCTATCATGAGTTCATCCAAAAAGAATTATTTGCTCTTTTCTCTCGGTTCCATACTACCCGAAACTCTGTTCATACCTCTGTTGCAGCATTACTCACACTGCATTACGATATGATGTCAGGCATTCAGTGTCATCCCCTAATTCCCTGAACCATGATCTTCCACCATATTTTCAGTTTTCTGAATTTAGGGACTTTGAAAGTGTCTTGGTTTTTTTTGTGTCTGCACTAACTGTGGAAGTTATGACAGCTTAAAAGATGTGTGGTGAATGAGGCAAAAGGGAAACACAACAACCATGTGCAAGACCCCTACCTCCAAATGGTTTTTAAAATAAAAATGATAAAACCTAAGGCAGTAAAGTATATCCAGTCCATTCCTGGAAGAGAAGATAGGCGGAAATACTTAAATATCCTACTTAAATTACAAAAAGTTTCAAAGCACACATTAGTTTTTTACAAAGTTTTGCTGCTTTGGCACTGAGGATCCTGGGGTAAGGGTCTTGGCTAAGGGTCCTGCCATATAACACAGAATGCAAATTTCTGAACACAGTTCTCAAGAAAAAAAAATTTCTTTGACACATGCAATAATAAAAAAAAAAAATGCCCCACCTTTTATCTTCCTATCATCACATCAACCACCTATTACCCATCACTGTTGACATAATTGTGGCTTCAAGAGAAAATCACCCAAGCACTTTTGTAACAATGGTCTTTCAACACCTACTATCGTTGTTACTAGTGTGTGTTGGGGGATGAGCAGAGGGTAGGACAACACCATAGTAACCTGAAAGTTTTATAAAAAATCTCGGATCTAGCCTTCTCACCACCACTACTTGTAGATCCCACATTACATAGCAGTATTAGCAGTAAAATCTGAACAAAACACGTATCCCGTGCATTTAGGAAAAGCTTCCCAGAAAAATATGGCAATAACCCCTTACCCATATAAAAACCATGTCAAAGCATAATCTGAATGAAAACTATATTATTATTACTTTTTCTATCTATATTATGTCAATCTGTTGATATGTTTTGATGCCTCAGGTTTAACCCAGGTTTATTATGTGTGAACATCTTGGAGACCTTGCTGGCCAGGGAGAGATAGCCCCTCCAGGGCTAGCTAATTCCTAGACATAGTGAAGAACTTGCCTGCAAGCATGCTTTTTATATACAAACCAATCATTCCAAAGCCAATATCCCCAACAAACTCCTTTGTCAAACGTGCACCCACTGAGCCAATATTTCTCCTGCCCTAAATCACTTTAGGGCCAGGTGTTGGACAACTACAGAACATCCCTATAGCAAAGATTATTCAAACTATTCAATACTGAACTTGCTCCAGCTTGCCTACCCTGCCTCGCCCACTCCTCCCTTCATTCCTTCTGCCTCCTGACAGACTCTGTACTTCCCCATATGGCTCTGAGTGATATAGCATGTCCCCCTTGTTAAGAACCATAAGAAATACACTCCTCTTTTAAAGGCATTTGTCTCTCTCCATGTCTGTCGCTGTATCATATCTAATTAAAACAAATTTCGTATACATTTTAAGACACCCAGAATGATGGTGACTAAGGAAAGGTAGAAAAGGTACTTTAGAGAGCAATAAGGCAAGAGAAGACATATGAATAATGGCCCTGTGGGATTTTCCTATATTTAAGAAAGGCTGATTTTATTTCCTTCAGATACATACCCAGAAGTGGGATTCTAGTTTTATTTATTTTATTTTTTTGAGAAATCTCCATACTGTTTTCCATAATGGCTGTGCCAATTTGCATTTCCACAGCAGTATATACAAAGGCTCCCTTTTTTGCACATACTCAGCAACACTCTTTATCTCTTGTCTTTTTGATAATAGCCATCCTTAACAGGTATGAGGTGATATCTCTTATGGCTTTGATTTTCATTTCCTTGATGATTAGCAGTGTTGAGCACCTTTTCATGTACCTGTTGGCAGCTTTGAGATTTTCTTTGAAAAAAGGTCTATTCAGGTCCTTTGCTTATTTTTTAATTGGGTAATCTGTTTTTTGCTATTAAGTTGTGTGAGTTCCTTATATGTTCTGTATATTAGCCCCATATGCTTTGTAAATATTTTCTCCCATTCCTAGGTTGCCTTTTTATTTTGTTGACTGTCTTCTTCACTGTGCAGTTTTTAGTTCGATGTAGTACCACTTGTTCATTTTTGCTTTTGTTGCCTGTACTTTGATGTCATCCAAAAAATTATTGCCAAGACCACTGTCAAGGAGCTTTTTCCCTGTGTTCTTTCAGGAATTTTATGGTTTCAGGTCTTACATTTAAGGCTTTAATACATTTCAAGCTGATTATTTCATATGGTGTATGACAAGGATACACTGTCAAGGAGCTTTTTCCCTGTGTTCTTTCAGGAATTTTATGGTTTCAGGTCATACATTTAAGGCTTTAATACATTTCAAGCTGATTATTTCATATGGTGTATGACAAGGATAC
>NW_007727641.1:284027-285298 GCF_000696425.1 Galeopterus variegatus
TCAAGTGAAATGATTCAGACAGAGCAATACAAATACTGTATATTCTCACTTACATATAGAATCTGAAAAAGTCAAACTTATAGAATTATAATGTAGAACAATGGTTGCCAGGGGACAGAATATGGAGGAAATGGGGAGGGGATAAAGCACACAAACTTTCAATTATAAGATGAATAAGTTTTGGTGATCTAGAGTACAGCATGATAACTATAATTAATCATATTGCATTGATTACTTAAAATTTGCTGGCAGTCAATCTTAAGTGCCCTCACCAGACACACACACACACACAATGTATATGTGTGTGTGTGTGTGTGTGTATATAATGTGTAGGATATGCAACTACAAATTAAGTTCTATTTACTCATCCTATTAAAAGTAGCACTCCGGTTTTTCTTCAGATCATATATTAAAAGAATTATATTAAATATATATAAAAATTACCCACAAGAAACCAGTCAGATTTTTAACCACCTGTAGTTATACAAGGTGAGAACTTGAGTAATATTAACCAATCTTTTAACCTGGAAACTTTTGAATACAACAAAGATAGTTCCAGTGAAGGAAGCTCCATTGGAATCCTCTCTAATGTACCTGATGAAGAATGCACAGTGGTCACTGCATTCACATCTGAATCCATCATGGAGCTACAGCTGGATTCTGTCAAGGTGCCCTGGACAGTTACAGGTGCGATGGTGGCATGGCGCAGGGCTGCCTTCAGTGGTGATATGTGGTTGTACTGGACTGAAGACAGGCATCCAACAAAGCCCAGGGCATTTGCTTTAGCGACTTCAGAATCCAACCCAAGAGTCTCTGCAATGTAAAAGACAATAAGAAATCTTTTTTTTCTTTCAAGTTATGCTTTGTATCCTCTTTGAGTAATATCTAAAATTACAGAAATTACATTGGTATTCTCTGAATTATTAAAAAAAAGACTTCCTTATCTCACTTCACCTCCTCTCCTCAACTCTTCCCCCACTAGCAGCAATAATATATCAACAACATGCATAGAAAACTGCTACAACCATCTCTGCTTTGAGATAAAAGTGTTTCAAACTTCTAAATTTTTATACACATATTTTATGAACTGTAACAAAGACAATAAATCTGTTCTATACTCTAGGTGTTTTATAGAATTTGTATTATCTCTGTCACCATTAGTGCTGGTGATTATTGCAAGCATATGACAATGCTCATTATAACATTTCACTCAAACACGTAGCCAGAAAAATAAAAGTGAAAAGAGGTAGACAGAGAGATTAGAAGTCAAA
>NW_007727641.1:285745-293649 GCF_000696425.1 Galeopterus variegatus
TCAAACACGTAGCCAGAAAAATAAAAGTGAAAAGAGGTAGACAGAGAGATTAGAAGTCAAAATGGTCCTCGCAAAGATTTATCATGTTCTGTTCAGGGTTTCTACCTGTTTGGTTCTGCCCCTTGAACTGATTGGTGAGCATGGATTGTTTTATGAAAGCATTCAACTTCCCAAAGTATCTTTGAGTCTTTGTAATAGGTGAAGATACAATCATTTGGGATTCACAGCAAGATCAAATATCTAATTTTCTTAAAAATTTGTGGTAGGATTACTCAGTATTTCATTTCCTTCTCTTAAAAATTGTCATTTGAACAAATTGCTATGAAGCAATTACATAAAATTGCAATGCATAATAAACAATGTTTTTCTTACAGTGTAATAGTTTTAACATACCTAGATGGTTCAAATGGCTGTTTTATTATGATAATCTGTTTATTTTCTGGAGGGGGGCAGGGACTTGTCTATCACTGTAAATTATAATTTTATTTTGATTCACAAATGGTCAGAGTACCTCTGCTGATTTTTATGCATTATGTTGGCAGCATTAAGGAAAATATGTGATGAGAATATGGAAGAAAATGTGAAATTAACATCCCTTAATTATGCTTTTTCTAAATATTCTCCTCATTTTACTCTCTTCCTTTTATACCCATGTAACTTCACCAAATTATCATCTCTCTCTTCCTATGTGAGAAAGAAAGAAACCATGTGTATTAATTTTATGTGGCTGCTGTGTCAAATTACCACAGACTTAAACAGCTTAAAACACAAATTTATTATCTCTGCAGTTGTATAAGTTAGAAGTCTGATACAGCTCTCTCTGGGCTAAAAATCAAGGTGTCCACAAGGCGGCATTTCTTCTAGAAGCTCTAGGGGATAAAACATTTCTTAACCTTTTCTAGCTCCCAGAAGCCACCCACATTGCACAGCTTATAGCCCCCTTCTCTACCTTCAAAGTACGCAGCATTGCATTTCTCTGTGTCATTCTTTCATAGTCACATCCACCTGTAATTCTCTTCTTTTGCTTCTCTTGTTCACTTTTAAAAACCTTTGTGGTTAAGTTGGATTCATCCTGATAATTCAGGAGGTAATCTCCCTATTTTCAATGCAGCTAATTAGCAACATTAATTCCATTTGCAACCTTACTTTCTCTTTGACACACAGCCTAACAATTCAAAGGTTCTGGAGATAAGGACATGGACATTCTTGTGGGCCATTATTTTGCCTATGATTCCATGCCTGAGATTCTGTGAGATGTCACTCTTCCTGGGGAATAAAAGAACACTGGGGAGTGGGAGGAAACTGCTTTCTTCCTGATATTCAAATAAACATCCTACAGTGGTGGTACACTCTTGTTATTCACTCATGAAAGGATCATATATATTTATTTGTTATGAGCTTTAAAAGACCATGTCCCACACGAGGCTTCTCATGCATTGTTATGCAAGAGTCCTCCAGATCAAAAAGCTTTAACAGATTGGATGCTCTTTGTTGGGGCGCCAAAACTTGATGTACCCAGCTATATTTCAGAACACACATTAGCTACTGATTGTTAGTTAGCAAGGGTAGAGTTAGAGATCAGAAGTATTTAGAGGAAGAGGCAGAAGATAAGAGACAGGGAGTACAAACTGGCACACAGTTTTTGCATTGCAGGGTTTCAGATCAGTGGAAAGTGTCATGTCATTGTAGCTACGCCTAAAGGCTCAGAGTCAAAAGTGCCAGACCTCATGCCCAGAACTTGGTTTGAAAGAAGCCTATATTGGTCCCAAGGTCTTTGGAGGACATCGCCATAGTGACTATCATAAATACCGGCTTCAGATACAAGAATAGGCACCAAGATAAATTGGGGGAAATGCCAGAAAATGACATTCTCTCCTTAAAGGGAGAAATGTTTTGAGTAAAGTCTTATCTCTAAGGAAGAGTGTTTACTCTAGACATAAAATAAGGATGAAGACATTGAGGTGTTTCTGAAAAGAAATAAAGAGAGCATGAAAAAAAAAATGCTCTTAGTACAAGGCATGGAAAAACTGTTTCTCACCCTTTTACATAGATGGAAAGGCAAAATAAATTTAAAAAATAAATAAATAAAATAAAATAAAAGAAAGAAAAGTTAAGATGGTTCCAAATGACTTTTGTTTGTTAATACAGTGTTAAAGAATACGTTTTAGAAAGTAATTATTTGCTAAAATAAATAAATTAATTAATTAAAGCCTGAAAAAAAAACCCCTCAACATTCACTACTCGTTTGATAGCTACTGCACACTAATAATTGTTTTAGAAGTGCTATTTCTATTCCCCTCTAAAGTACTTCTAGGTGTGGGCTGGCCCTGTGGCTCACTCGGGAGAGTGCAGCACTGGTAGTGCCAAGGCCGCAGGTTCAGATCCTATATGGGGATGGTCGGTGCGCTCACTGGCTGAGCGTGGTGCAGATGACACCAAGCCAGGGGTTATGATCCCCTTACTGGTAAAAAAAAAAAAAATAAAGAAAGAAAAGAAAAGTACTTCTAGGTGTATATTATTATCCTCCAAAATTTACAGATGAAGTAAGACTCAGAGAAGTTAAAAGATGTACCAGAGATAATGTAGGAGAACTGAGTTTTAAACCCAAATCTTCATGACTATTAAATACCAAACTCTTTATCTAAGTAATGCTGGTTCCCAAACAACCCCCAATGTCTCCTAAATAGGATAAAATAATTTTACATAAATTATCTAAAAATAAATAGATTGCAAAACCTAAGGAAGCACATGTTATTTTGGTTGTGTGCCTCACAAAATTCATTGAACTTTGTATAACACTAAAGACACAATGCGTTTTTCTAATTCATTTAATTCAGCTTTCAGATGACAATTGTGTTTAGATTCATAAGGAGAGGGGTGGGCAGAATGTTTTATATGCTGAGCTAGAGAACGAACAACAAAGACACACTCAGAGGGTGGAAGAAGCAGAACGCGAAGTCCCCACTACTGAAAAACACCACTATTCGCTTTCTCTCTGTTCCCAATATTTTCTGCTAACACATAAAAATCTTATTTGAACAAAGAGAATTCCAAGATGTCTCTTCATAACATATACTACCACTTTGAAAAACTGCAGGTATCTCACAAAAGAAAATCTATAGCATTTCCAAATGTCATTTGAAACTGATTCAGTTCCTCCCTCTCAAAATACTTTAAATATTATCAAAATACAGTTTCTGACTCTCTTTAGACTCTAGAGCCTGCCTTCAAATACGGATGTAGAAGCAGTGTGGGATGCGGACAAGGTGCAGATTGGAAGTGAGACAGCCTGAGCTGATGAATCACGCCCTTGCACATACGGCTTCCATTTCTCCATTCCAGAGCTTCAGTTTTGCCCAGTGTAAAATAGCAATAATAGTACCTGCCACAATTGGAAGTGAGACAGCCTGAGCTGATGAATCACGCCCTTGCACATACGGCTTCCGTTTCTCCATTCCAGAGCTTCAGTTTTGCCCAGTGTAAAATAGCAATAATAGTACCTGCCACATGCATTACAGTGGAAATAAATATAATAATATAATTCTTAGCTCAGTGCTTATGTATGAATTTTTTGATATTTTATATTTCTTTATTTTCAATATTTATATTGTATAACATGAAATCTTGATATATGTATACATTGTGGAATTGCTAAATCAAGCTGTTTAACATATGTATTACCTCACACACCTATTCTTTTCTGGTGAGAACACTTAAAATCTACTCTTTTAGCAATTTTCAAATATAAAATGTATTGTTATTAACTGTAGTCACTATGATGCACAATAGACCTCCTGAACATATTCCTCCTGTTTAACAAAATTTTGTGTCCTTTGACCAACATTTCCTCATAATAAATGCATTTATCATCATTAGCATTATTAATAGTAGTGCTAGTTGATGTAGTAGTATTTTTAACTCCTCATTCATCAGTTCCAAACTCGTTTGCCTGGATTCAATGCCCCTCAATGTGCCTCAGTAATACTTCATTTAGAACTAAGACATAAATGCTGATGTGCTTGCCATCATCATTCCACTAAATTTTCACTTCATACTGACACACCACTGAATAAATATAGTCCTCAAACTTTGCATGATTCAGTTGATTAATTTATTATAGACTAACTTCTTAGGCATTTCAAAACTTGATTTTCTACATTAATTTGCAAACACCCTTATTTCTTCAAAGTAAAGCTATATTCCTTTATTAAACCTCGTGAATCTGAGATGCCAAGAAAAGTAGCATAGAACCAATCTCAGCCCCAGAATGCTCTTCACAAGGTCACAATCTGACATGAAGAGAGTGATAGAATTCAGACTAATTTTATGCAAGCAGATTCGTGTGTGTGTGTGTGCGTGTGTGTGTTTTGATATTAAAAAAAGAAGAAAAGATCAGCAATTTGCTAAAAACAGACATTGCTCTAGGATGTAAACTGACATTTTCTATATGTCAAAAGTCATTTATGACATTTGAATCCTGAAGTGTCATAATACAAGCCATGAAGAGCCATACAACCAGGGCTTATAAGAGTAAAACATTGTACCAAGATAAAATATAAATAAAGGGAAAAGAAGGTAATGGAAAACATGAACAGTTATAGAAGTAAAAAATAAATTTTTCTACTAGAGTTCACTGTGGTTTTCAGGTAAGTGGCAAAAAATCTGAAAATTTAATTACCAGGAGTACCTAAAGTCCAAGATAAATCTTTTAATCCTGAAAAAGGAACGTCAAACTGGATTAAACACACATGGGCACACATGCATGTACAAATACACATTAACACAAACTTGAGATTTGCTCAATGCTTTTATGCTTTTCTTGGTATTCTTATATGTCCTATGTAAATATTACATCCTCGTGTAATGAGAAAGGGTGAGATAATTTTACCCTATTTCCAGTTAGAAAAAAACAAGGCACATAAGGTCAGGTCATTGTCTAAAGCAAATTATAATCAGTCATGGCCAATTCAAGCTTGGAACTTAGGTCTCTTGACCCCTATCATCTCCCCTCTCCCCATTATGCCATGCTTAACTTCTATCCATAGGTATTGATTGTTGATAAGTTGCAAAGAAACCGCACCTCCTTAGCCTGACTGATAGCCATTCACATTCACTAGCTAACTCCCACCCACCCATCCAGCTCTGTCTCCATATCACAGGACATGAACTGCTTGCTCTCCTCTAAACAGGCACACATGGTTCTCTCTTTATGGAAGGCTTCTCTGTCCCTGTACTCTCTGGGTAATTTCTGCTCCTCTTCTGTAAAACCTACATCTATTTATTGGCTACCTATGACAACCATAGCTCTGTGTCTGACAGTGAACTTACAATGGGTAGAAAACACATTCCCCCTATTTCTGTGAGCTTCCAGTCATTTTGTAGAATAAATTGAACAGAACAGCAGTAATTTCTGGCAACAAATCTTATAGTAGAGGGAGATTAGTGTGACTGTGGGAGCACAGAAGGGAACCCTGGTACAAGCTGGGGCACAGGTGATCAAACTGAGAATTCAAAAGAACTTCCTTCCGGGGAAATGTATTAAAATGCATATTCCTGGATCACCACTCATTCAGCAGGTCTGGTGTGGGGGTGCACAAAAATGTGCATTTTTAAAACACATTCTTAGGCAATTACAATATGGATAGTTCATGGACAACACTTTGAGAAACACTGACTTAGGAAAGATTGCTTGGAATGAATGTATTTAAATAAACACATAAATGATGAATAGAGGGTGGTTATAATGTTCCAGACCCAAAGCAAAGACCATACAAGGCATAGAGAGAAAGTACATCACATTTGAGACACTGAAAATTCAAGTAATTCTGTCTTAAATAAGACAAAAGATGATGTTGAGGAGATAGGTAGGAGCTGGGTAGAGTTAAGGACCTCCAAATTCCCAAAGCAGTTTGCTTACTGCTATTATACTGATTAGAAATCAGTATAATAGCATTCAGGAAGCCTGTTTTGTCCTGTCTCCTTCACCATCAGCCAGTACACAGTGCCCAACACACACACAGCATAAGTGCTTAGTTAACTTTAGTAAAAGGAATTAATGAATGAAAAAATAAATATTTTCTAATATCAGTAGTAATGCAGCCTAATCAGGTATATTTATATAGTAAAAGCCATACTAGACAGCTTCAGTGATTTGGTCTTTTTTTCTTCATTATTTACAAAGGTAGGCTTAATGAATTTTTATTTGTTAGGAGTCTTTCTATAACAGGTTACAGGAAATTCAACTTACAGGGATCCAAACAATACAGGGATTAGTTATCCCATATAACAGTGTAATAGGCAAGGAGACCTCCAGCACAGAACATCAGGGCTCCCCATCTTTGTGACTATCACATTCTCAGGCTGGAGTAAGGTGAAAAAGCAGTTTCTGGCATTATATTCAGATGCAACAATGTCTAGAAGGAAAAAAAAAAGTGGGGGTGTTGTCCTGTGTCTCTATTTGGAAATGAAAAATCCTATCTCAGAACCACATACACTCAGCCACCTTGCAGATTTTCTCTAATTGGCCAGATTGTGTCACAGTTTTATGACTAATTCAATCATTGGCAACGAAAATGAACCATAGTCATTTGCTTAAACCAGCAGTTTTCAGAATTTTGATCTCAAGATTTCTTTCTCCTTTAAAAAAAATTAATGAGATTTGAAATATCTGTATCTATTTCTTTAGCTATTGATGTTTACTGCATTAGAAATTAAAATGAGGAAGTTTTAAAACAGGAACCCACAGCACACATTTCATTAGCTATCCCAGTGATGACAGCAACATACATGAAAAATTCTACTTTGTATGTATAAGAGAATGATAGTGAAACAGACAAATAATATTTATTATGAAAACAAGGATAGTTTTGACAGAGTGGATCCCTTAAAAGAATCTCAAGAGGCCCCCACCCACGCAAAAACACACTTCAGTGACACTTGGACCAAACTTTGAGAATCACTAGATCAGGCCAATTTGGAGGAATCCTCAGAAATTGCAGACGGAGGTAAACTTCCCACGAGCATATGACTTCATAGAAGAGCATGGATACTTGCACAAAATTAGAATTCTGTTAGGAAGAAGGAAGGAAGCCAAAATGGGATGTTGGCTAGGCAATAACACTGTCAAAGGTATACATGCAATCCAGTCTCTGGAAGCTGAGAGAAATTTTACCATATATGGGTGTGTATGTACATATGCGTATGTTTAGTTTAAAAGGTGGCCATTTTTGATAAGTCACACATTTACCTCTGTAAAGATTTTGGTGTGAACATATATATGATTTTGTTATATATATTTTTGTAAAATATACATATATATTTCAGTTTAAAAGTCAGTATTATTGTTTGTTTTCTTGTTTCAAAGTAAAATAATCTTTATTTGCAGATGATGATTGTTTATGCAAAAACACCTAAGAAATCTTTGAAGAGTTACTAAAACTAATAAGTAGATTAAGCCACATATTTAGATAAATGGACAATATAAAAATCAATTGAATTTACATACGTCAACAGCAAATAATTACAAAATGTAATTTTAGAAAAATTCATACCTACAATAGCATATAGAAAATACTTTGGGGAATAACTGAAGACATGCAACACCTCTACAATGAGAACTACAAACATTGCTGTGAAAAATTAAGAGGTGTAAGAAATTAAATGATATACCATGTTCATGGATTATAAAGACTTAATATTGTTAAGATATAAATTATTTCCAGATTCAGAAATTCCAATAAAAATCCTATTTTTTGTAAACATTGAAAAACTGACTTTAGGGCCGGCCCGGTGGTGCACTGTGCTAGTGCGCCGCTTGGGAAGCGCGGCGGCGCTCCCGCCGAGGGTTCGGATCCCACATACAGACCGGTTCCCGCTCACTGGCTGAGCGAGGTGCGGGGGCAACA
>NW_007727641.1:294521-390078 GCF_000696425.1 Galeopterus variegatus
TCTCTTAGATTTTCCTCATTCTTAAAACAATTATTTTTTCCTTTTTAAAAATTTTGTTTGTCTGCCTGGGTTATTTAGGGAAGACTATCTTCAAGATCAGAAATTTGTTCTTTTGCTTGTTCTAGCCTGCTGCTTAAGCTCTTGGTTGTGTTTTTTATTTCTTTGAGTGAATCTTTCAATTCCATGAGTTCTGTTACTTTCTTTTTTAAGGTATTGATCTCTTTGTAAATTTCCTCCTTCAATTCCTGGATTTTTTTTCTTGTTTCACTAAGTTGTCTAACTGAGTCTTCTCATATCTCAGTGAGTTTCCTTAAGATTGTTGTTTGAAATTCCTTTTCAGTCATTTTGAGCATTTCCTTCTCCATAGGGCCTAATATTTGAGAATTACTGTATTTTTTAAATGGTATCATATATTCTTGGGTTTTTGTATTTCTAGTATCTCTACATTGATATCTGGTCATCTGGTAGAGCATTTGCTTCTTCTGTTACTCTGCAGTGGGCTTTGAGGACAGAGATGTCCTCTTCTTTTTCTGGTCTCTGCTGGTGACTCTCTTTGTGTCAGTGCAGTCAAGTGTCTGGCAGACCACCTGCATGGTGGCTGTAGCTACTGCTGTGGTGTTGAGCCACTTTTGCATCAGCTGTAGCACTGGTGGTAGCTATGGAGGGCTACCCACACAGAAATTTTTGTCATGCTCATTGCCTACTTCTTGGCAGGGGATGCTGCCATTGGCTCCTGTCTAGAACACCAGGCATGCTCTACTGCTTGCCTGCTTCCAGGTGGAGGGGACGGCTGTCCTCCAATCCTGCTTAGGCCCCTAGGTGTGCTCTGCTGCTTGCCTGCTTCTGGGCCAAAGTCAGTTACTTTAGATAAGTCATACTGACCTCTCTCAATTGAATAATCTAAAATTGGTTGTTATCAATAAGAAAAAGTAGAGCTATTCTCTGGGAACTGAATGGAATCCAGCTACAGGCAAAATTGCCCCATAGGTGATGATTATATATAGTGGTATTTTTTCTTTTTCTTTTTTTTTTTTCTTTTGCTGCTAAGTCTCCTCCATTATGTTGCTAACCTATATCATGTATTTCATACTACCAACAATATTATGTACCATTCAAGACAACTTTTATAGTTTGCTCCATAATAATACTAGGAGATACTAATTACTGATATTCTGTTAGATTAAGTGGTGAAACATCATGCCAGAAATGGCGCAGAATAGCTTTAAGACTTGGAAACAATAAAATAGCTTTGAAAATAAATTTGAAAGGACATGGAACTACCATAATTTTTCTTATGAATTAAGATTGCTTGACACAGTTTCAGCTTGTGGGGTCACTTTTATGGTCCTGCAGTACTGAATAAAGTAAGGAATGCCAGCATAATATCTATGATGAATGGATTGCTTCATATGTGCCAAATGCTGCTTTAAGTGCCTTATGACACTGGAACATCTTCTGTGTCACTCTGCCCATTTTAAATATAAGCAAAAGGAAGCAAAAGAGGTTAAATAATATGCCAATAAGTAATTGCCAGTAAATGTTAGAGCTGGGATTTGATACCAACCTATATAAACCCAGGACCAGGCTGTAGGATGCTACGCTGGCTTCCTCTTGTAATTGCTAACACCCCTAGGACATCAATTATGCACCAGACTTTGTGATGCTCAAGTTAAATGAGTAGTTGGGGATGATGATTATACCACAGTAATCTTGGAAGATAGAGACTATTAAGTTCCATGCCACAGATGAAAGAAATTAAGGCTTAGAGAAGTTAGATAACATGTCCAAGGTCTCATAGGAAATTGTGGAGTCACTGCAGACGAAGGGTGTAGGTGTATCAAGCATAGAGACTTGATATCTTTTGTTGAATGAGTATGTTCAGTGAGGGGACTTTTAAGTCCTATTCTATATACTTTTCTCAGAATTTGGTCATTTACTCCCTAAACTTATTAATCTGTATCTGTCAGCAAAGTTTGCCCATTCCAGAGAGCCAAACTCCCTTCCTTACTGACGAAAAGAGATGTTAACTGACTGGCCACCTAACGAGGTAATAATGTTTGATGATTGCTTACTGTGCTCTTTTCCAAGATAACATATTTATATTTTAAAAAGAGACCTCAACTACTTCATAAAAAAAGAGAGAGAGAGAGAGAAGAAGCATATTTCTGGGATTCGAAACCACACCACAAATTAAATTCAGTAAATACTAATCGAGGATAAACTGAGCACAAAACATTGGTTATTCTGTCTTAAGAGAGAGAGAGAGAGAAGAAGCATATTTCTGGGATTCGAAACCACACCACAGATTAAATTCAGTAAATACTAATCGAGGATAAACTGAGCACAAAACATTGGTTATTCTGTCTTCACAAAGGCTGACTTCTTGTCTTTTAGAGCAGGCACACCACAATTACACTGAAGCACTCATCGGTGCAGGGTCGCCCCAGCCCAGAAGCCTCCTCCTGAAGGCAACCTTCTGCCTATGCCAGTTTAAAGAGAGTGCTCCCTTCTTTGCAGCCCAAAGAATTTCTCCTCTACAGCTCTTGTTTCAGATTTAACCTATACTTCTTTGCTTTGTCTCTTCACTTGTTTTCCTTGATACATGATGAGGTAGCCACTGTATAATAGAGCTTAGACTGGTTTCAATGACCCAGATGTAAACAAACACAAGTTCATCCGCTGACTTCTCTGTAGAGCAAGGAACCCATGAGGGGTGCCGCAGCCCTCACCGTCATCAGTGTTAGGTAACAGCATTAGGTAATTTATATCATCATTCTTCTGGATTTGGCTAAAATGGTCGCATTTCTTTCCTTCTTTCTCCATCCCATTCCAGAGGGTACTAAATCATAAATTATCCCCATAAATTATAATTTACATTTGACTGCTTGTATTAGGAAAAATGGTAATAATAATAACAGTGGCTCAAATAAAACCAAAGTTTATTTTAGTCCCTGATGTTAGGTAGTCGAGGCTTGTTATCTCAGCTCCAGGTATCGTTACTGACCCAGAATTTTTTTCTAGATTTATAGTCATTTCTCAGTACCCCTGGGGGATTAGTTCCAGGACTTCAGAAGGATGCTTAAGGTGCTGATATAAAATGGCATAGGACTTGCATATAACATATGCACATCATCCTTTGTAATTTAAATCATTTCTAGATTTTTATAATAGCAAAGACAATGCAAATGCTATGTAAATTGCTATTATATTGTGTTGTATAGAGAATAATGACCAAGAAAAAAAAGTCTGTACATGTTCAGTACAGACACAATTTTTTTCAAATATTTTTTATCCACAGTAGGTTCAATCTGCAGATGCTGGAATCCACAGATACGGAGGGCCTAGGAGCTCCAGCCATCACCCCTATGTTACAGGCAGAAGAGGGCAAGGAGGGTGAAAGGCAAAGGGGTACATACTTGTTAAGTGGGGCCATTTGGAAAACCCTAGAGACTTCTGCTTGTGACCCATTGTCCTATACAATGTCACATGGCCTTTCTTAACCTAATAGAGGCTAGGAAATGTACTGGCTTTAACTGGAAACATTGCTACCTCAAAAACAAAAATAGCAAACAAACAAACAAACAAAAAACCCCACTGAATTGAATTCAGAAGACAAGAAAGGATATCAATTATTTTATAGGCTGTAAACAGCCTCTGGCTTGACTCTTTTCTGATGAACTTGCTTCTCTATACCTCCTTTCACTTAAACAATTGCCCAGTTTCCTCTCTAGATACAGGTTTTTATCAGTGAATCAGACTCCCTGGGTTCAGCATTCAATTCTTCCACTTATTAGCAATGTATCCTTAGACAACTTATATGGTATCGTTGAGATCTTGGTTTCCTTATCTATAAAATGGACATGAATATAGTGCCTGCATATGGTAGATTAAAGACGGCAGCAATCTTTAGCACGCCTTGCATAGAGGCAGGTTCTATTTCCCTTCCCCTTAAGTATGAGCTGACTTGTGACTGCTTCCTTCCATGAAACCTGTTGGAAAGATGAACTGCCATTTCTAGGACTTGCCTTCAAGAGGGCTGGCACCTTCTGCCTGATAGAGAGACCATGTGGAGAGTCCCTAAGACTGAATGGAGAAGGACAAGGGACAACTGTGTTCAGCCTTCCAGATGCCCCTGCCCAGGAACCAATCCATTTAGACACTCCAGGCTGGCCCAGATCCTGGCCAAATATCACCAAATCAGTTAATTACAATGAGCTGAACACCCAACCCAGACTCTGCTCAAATTCCTAACTCGCAAAGTGGTGAGATATTGTAAAATGGATGTTGGCTTAAGCTACTAAATTATGGGGTGGTTTAATACACAGCAGTGGATACTCAGAATTCTACCTCACATGTTTGTTGTGAGCATGAAGGTAAGGCTTTTGGCTTATTACCTGGCATATGGCAAATACTCAACAATATTTATCTTCTGATCTCATACACCTGTGGAAGGATAATCCCTAATCAATGTGGATCTCTACCATGTACTATAATAAGGAAGGTAAAGCTCTTAGCTTATTACCTGGTATATGGCAAATACTCAACAATATTTACCTTCTGATCTCATACACCTGTGGAAGGATAATCCCTAATCAATGTGGATCTCTACCATGTACTTACTCATCAGCCCAGAACTAAGTCTGTTCTTACTAGCCTTCAGCTAATGTATTACTCCAATTCAGCCTTTTTATTACCCCTTCTCTCTTCATACACTAATTTATTGTCTCTCTAAGACTGTAAGCTCTGTGAAGAGCTTTTTATGCCTTATATGCCTTTTATTAAAGGCTCTATGGCATAGTAGAATAAATATGATCTTTGGAGTCAGGCAAATCTGGCTTTGCATACCAGGTCAGACAATTAGTGAATAGACAGGTGACTATTGTAGTGTGAATTCCCTCTGAAGCAGAACCCAAGGCAGGCATTATAGTGCGAGTAGTTGACTTGGGAAGAAAGCATTAGCAGGGTGGTGGAGAAGATAAGAATGGAAAGGAAATGTAATGGGTGCATTGCCAAACCAATCAGCACTGTGGGTAACAAGAACTAATCTCACTAGAAAAACTCTAGGAGCCAGTGAGAAACACACACATCAGATTTACCCCAACTGATGGCGAGGGAGCTGGGATATTAATATGCTAGCTCACGTTATAATGGGCTGAGGTTACTCCCAACAGACATTAAAACCCTGACACTTCTGGTTTGTCATGCAAACAGGCAAAGCACACTTCAGTGGCCAGAGGAAGGCCTCAGCAAAATTTCCAGTGCTGGAAGGTGTAAATGAACGGGCATTGAAATGGCAAAGGCAAGGGAATAGCGTAGAGTATTGACAGCATCTGCTGGAGTAAACATGGACAAGTTACTGAGCCTTCATTTCCTCATTTCTTAAATCGAGATAAAAATAGCAATACAAAGAGTTATTAAGCTGAACTCTACTACTTTTTCTCTAAAATTTTTATTTATCATTAGCATATTCATTCTTACAAATCATGATATTTCTTTATGTCCTTTGTATGACCTGTCACTTCCAAAACCCCCTCCCTCCCCCATCTCTAGTATCCTTAGGTTTGTTCTCTCCTTCTGAAAGTTCAACTTATTGTTGTCGTCTTTTCTCTCTTTCCTTCATTCCTTCTTTCTTCCCTCTCTCCCTCCCTTCCTTCCTAGCAGCCAATTATGAATGAGAACGTGGTATTTCTGTTTCTTGTTCTGGCTTATTTCACTTGACATAATTTTCTCCAGACTCATACATGTTGTTGCAAATGGCAAAAATTTTTTTTTAATTGCTGAGTAGTATCCCACTGAGTATATATACTACATTTTCTTTATCCAGTCATCTGTCAATGGACGATTAAGTTGATTCCATATTTTGGCTATTGTAAATAGAGCTACAATGAACATGGGAGTGCAGGTATCCCTTCCACATGATGATTTCCATTCCTCTGGATATATCTTCAGCAGTAGGATTGCTGGATTATATGGTAGCTCTATCTGTAGTTGTTTGAGAAACCTCTATACTGTTCTCTGTAATGGCTGTGCTAAGTTACAATCCCACAAACAGTGCAGAAGAGTTACTCTTTCCCACATCCTTGGCAGAATTTATCATTCTCAGTCTTTTTAATAATGGCCCGTCTAATTGGGGTGAGATGATATCTCAATGTGGTTTTAATTTGCATTTCTCTGATGACTAATGATGCTGAGCATTTTTTCACATGTCTGTTGGTCATTTCTATGTCTTCCTTTGAAAAATATCTTTCATCTCCTTTACCCATTTTTTAATTGAATTATTTGTTTTTTTTACCATATAGTTGTTTGAGTTCTTTGTGTATTCTGAATATTAAACCCTTATCAGATGTATAGTTTGCAAATATTTTCTACCATTCAATAGATTGTGTTTCCACCGTGTTGATGGCTTCTTTTGCTGTGCAGAAGGTTTTTAGTTTGATATAATCTCATTTATTTATTTTTTTCTTTTGTTGCTTGTGCTCTTGGGGTCTTGTTCATAAAGTCTTTGTCCAGTTGTATTACCTGGAGTGTTTCCCCTATATTTTTCTTTAGTAATTTTATGGTTTCAGGTCTTATATTTAAGTCTTTAATCCATTTTTAGTTGATTTTAGTAGATGTTGAGAGGTACATGCCCAGTTTCGTTTTTCTGCATATGGATGTCCAATTTCCCCAGCACCATTTATTGAAGAGGCAATCTTTTCCCCAATGTATGTTCTTGCTGCCTTTGTCAAAGAGCAGTTGGCTGTAAGTATGTGGGTTGATTCCTGGGTTTTCTCTTCTATTCCATTGATCAGAGTGTCTGTTTTTATGCCAGTACCACACTGTTTTGCTTACAATAGCTTTGCAACATAATTTCAAGATGGGTAGTGTTATGCCTCTGGCTTTATTTTAGGATTGCTTTGGCTATTTGGGGTCTTCTGTTGCTCCATATGAATGTTTGGATTGCTTTTCGTATTTCTGTGAAGAATGGCATTGGTATTTTGATGGGGATTGCATTGAATCTGTAGATTGCTTTGGGTGGAATGGACATTTTCATGATGTTAATTCTTCCCATCCAAGAGCATGGTATGTCTTTCCACTTTTTTGTGTCTTCTTTAATTGTTCTGTAGTGTTTTGTAGTTCTCACTGTAGAGATCTTTCACCTCCTTGGTTAATTGATAACTTAGGTATTTTATTTTTTTGGCAACTATTGTAAATGGGCTTGCTTTCTTGATTTCATTTTCGAATACTCCCAAAATCCTACCCCTGTGGAATTTAGATATTGGTGAAGAGAGCTGAGGAAATAGCTAAGGTGCAATAAAGGGTGGTTGACTAAAACTCAGCAATTCTACTAAAAAATAACAATACATAACTCTCTTTAAAATATTTATCCACAGCATCTTAGAAACAGCAGAGATAACAGTGGAAATAATTCTGTCCTTATTTAAATCACTCGAATACTGTAATAAAAGCTAATATATATACCAAGCAGGAGGAAAAATCTTATGTGAAGTTACGAAAATAGAAACAAAAAGCCTTCACTACTATTTCTATCATAGCAATTAACGACATTAGCAATGGCATATAAGAATATTTGCATTTTAGTTTAGTCAATAAACACCAGCCAGATCACAAAGAACAGTTGAATAAGTACCGACAAAAATACTTCATACTACAACAAAAAACGTAAAACTATAGCTTAGAAAAGAGCTCTCCAGGAAAAGACAAAGGAAACTTCTGTATTTAAGAATTCCATCTCTTTTCTAATTAAAACCATCCATGACTTCCCATTATGTTTCAGATATGATGAAACAAACAATCTTGGCTTTTCAGGACCTGGACCTGTCTGTGTATCCCATTCCACCTCCACTGCCTTCATGGAACCCGGCTATGCAGAACCAGGCATTACACAGGGACTCCCCACGCCAGGGAGTAAAGGTATAAAAGAAAGAGACCTGGAATGCATGGAATTTCTCATCTGCCAAGTTTTCTTTCCAGCCTCAATTTCACACAAACTCCTTCTTCCATTTCCATGTTCAAATTTTCTGTCTGTAACTGCCTCCATATAGTGTCTAAATATTAAGCAGCCACTATGCACTAAGCAGTGTGTAAAAACATACAATACATACATACACACATTGTAGAGAAAGATCTCTACAATGAGAACTACAAAATACTACAGACACAATTAAAGAAGACACGAAAAAATGGAAAGACATACCTACTACACACATTATTATTTAACCATCAAAACAACCCCAGTAGGTAGGTAGTAATGATGAGTTCTGGTCTTCAGACAAGAAAACTGAGATCAGATAAACTGAGGAACTTGCTGGGGTTTCTGCTAACCATGGCTGAGACAAACTTCAGGCTCTGTTTGTCCAACATCACAGCGTGTGCTCTCACCATTGCACTCTCCTGCCCTCATAACCCAGGCAAACTTCAGTGCTTACTGCTCAGATGTGTTCCCAGCTGATGCTTAACAAATAAACAGCTCCTTCCAGAAGCAGCAGTGTGGAATGGTAGAGAGACAATATTTGAAATACGGCTAACTGCATTAGAAAAGAGTGTAATTTATCACTCAGTGTCTGGGAAAGCCCTGGATGGAAGGAGTTTTTATATGACTTATGACAACTGAAGATGTTTGTCCATGAGCTGAAGTAAGACATTGAGAATCACAGGGTAACTGTTGAAATTTTGAATTCAGTGTTCTTCAAGGTTACTGACATGTCAAAATGCAAACTGCAATTGCTAGTAACTTAGATGTGACTCAGAATTCTAGAGCTTTGAGGAGCAGAGTTCAAGGAAACAAATATGTTTAGGATCTCAATTATAGATGAGGGAATCAATTTTTCTGTTAGACATCCAGATGACTAGGAGCCGTTTCAGAACTGGAATTCTCCCTGTATTAGTCAGGGTTCTCCAGAAAAACTGAACCAATAAGATGAGATTAGATACACAGATAGATAGATAGATAGATGATAGATAGATAGATAGATAGATAGATAGATAGAAAGCAAGATAAATTGGCTCACATGGATAGACAAAAGCTATGCTACAGAACCAAAAATAACCAAAAAACCTAGATGACAACACATGGAGATTAAAAAGTCCCTGAATCTGCATTAGGCAAGCTGGAGACTGGGAGAGCTGATGGAATAAATTCCAATTCAAAAGCCAGCAAGCTGTAGATTCAAGAAGAGCCAATGTTTAAGTTTGAGTCCAAAGGCAGAAAAATACCAATGTCCCAGTTCAAGCAGTCAGGCAAGAGGAGTTCCCAGTTATTCAGCCTTTTGTTGTATTTAGGCCTTCGACTGACTGGACGAGGCCCACCCATGCTGGAGAAGGCAATCTCCTTTACTCAGTCTACTGATTCAAATGTTAATTTTATCCAGAAACGCCCTCACAGGCACACCCAGAATAACCTTAGGTCTTATGGCCCTGCCAAACTGACACATAAAATTAACCATCACATCCATTTCTTACATAGGTCAACAAATTTTGTAGGCTTTCCTGATTCCAATTTTCTCCTCCCTAACCTTCAAGTGAATTCTTATTAAGTATCAAAGCTTTACAATAAGTCAATCACAGGAATACAAGGTAGATATAAATGGCATATAAGAAAACTTTTTGGCCCCAGAAAATGTATCACTATGATTGTCTGAAAGAATCAGATATATCTGATAAAGTACCGAGCAGTCTTCAGGCACAGATTTCTCTACAGAGCACAATGGTGAATGGGAAGTCCTAAATAGATGTCCTGAGTCCTGTTCCATATCTCAGCTCTTGGGACATCCCTTTTATTCCCATCTTTAAAGCCCTTGGCATGGCCACAACCTTGAGTGCCAAATTCCTTCAACTTGCCACCCCTAAAGTGAAAATAAGAGTTTACATAATTCAAATCACTAGAGTATATAAACTCAAAATTTTTGTCCAAAAGGTTTCAGGATTCTCAAAGCAACCACACTGCAGAGTCCAGATTCCAATGGAAGTTAGTGGTGTGTGACTCCAAATTCCATATTCGTTCAATTATGTCAAGAAAAAGAAAAAAGATGAAAAGTGACAAGGATGTCCACACACAGACATAATGATGTATTTTATGAGAGAATGAGAGTCACTGACAGTGAAGTGGCTGGGCAGGTGTTTGCAGTGGGTGGAATCAATAAAAGGAGCACTTCCTTGGGAAACCCAGGATGTGTGGTCAGTACATGCACAGGTGTAAGGTACAAAGGTAAGGAGTCCTGCTGCCCAGTGAGTAGGCAGCTTGGAATTCCAGAGGCTAAAAATGTAAAATAAAATATGCATACTACTGTTTATATGTAATTATTAAACATGAGTTGATATTTTAATTGGGAATATTATAAAGCTCATATTCTTTTTCAGCAGCTATTGAAAAGTACCTTTGCTGTAGCCCAGAAATTCATCTATTTGGGTCAACAAAATTGGCTTTCAATTTCCTTTTTTAAAAAATAGTATTAAATATGACTTTGGGGTTGACTTTGCCATTAGAATTTTCAAAGTCAAAGTTTATAAAATGTCCATATATCACAAAATTATGCAGTGCTCAACACTAGAATATAAAAGATCATCTGGCACTCCCTGACATTTCAAAGAGGGTGAATTTGCAGCTGAGAGGTGTTAAATAGCTGCTCACTGTCACAAAGCTCTGTGATCGCCTCCAATCCTACTACTTGTCTGCAGTCTTTTTGCTAACAAAATCTCTTTGAACCACATATTAGCGAATGACCTTGGAATGTTACTCAGTGACTGTTTTTATCCTAATTATTTGATATTTGAGGTTTAGTAGGGTAAAGTTTGGCAGTATGGTTGTCTGCTCAGGGATACACAAAGGTAGTGCATTTGGATAAACGCAACAAGGGGTCATCTTTGAAGATCTCTTTGTATTGACAAGGAATGGGGTGGGAGTGTGGGGAACACAGGTTACAATACATGATCTTCTGGATTGACTGCACTTGGTTAACCCTTGAGTGTTGATGGCTTTCCAAAGGCAACAATTCCTCTCCTGCAAATACACCTAAGAGTTGAAAATAGGTATTCAAATAAATACACATACACCCATGGTCACAGCAGCCTATTTACAATAGTGAAAAGAGGGAAACAACCAAGCGTCCATCAAAGAACAAATAGATTAAACAAATAAACATACAAAAAAACTGGTATATGTATATAGTATAATATTATTCAGCCATAAAAAGGACTGTAGTACTGATACAAGTTGCAATATTATAAACCTCAAAACTATGCTAAGCAAAATAAGTCAGACACAAAAGGTCACAAATTGTATGGTTCCTTTTATATAAAATATCCTCAATTGTTCAATCAATAGAGACAGAAAGCAAATTAATAGTTGCCAAGGGCTGAGAGCAGGGGGAATGGGAATTGACCGTTTAATGGGTACAGTGTATCCTTTACAGGTGAAGAAAATGTTTTGGAGCTAGACAGAAGCAATGATTGCATAACATTGTGAATGCACTAAATGCCACCAAATTGTATACTTTAAAATGGTCGATTTTATGTTATGTGAATTTCACGTGAATAAAAAAATAAAAATTAAGGGAGAGTGGTGTAATGGTTAATTGATGTGTCAAATTGTCTAGGTTACAGCCCCCCAGTTATTCAATCAACACTAATTCAGGTGTTGCTATGTAGATATTTTGTAAATGTGAAATTATCCTGGATAAATTGGATGTTTAGGTTTGATTCAATCAATTGCAAGGCCTTAAGATCAGACTGGCTCTTCAGGCTTCCCAGAAGAAGAAGCAATTCCACTTGTGGGAAGCAGCTTCTGCCCATGCCTGACAGTTCCAGCCTGCACCTCCTGATGGCCTGCCCTATGGATTTCAGACAACATACCCAGCCTCATGGGAACCAGTTCTTTTCAATAACTGTCAACATATTTCACCAATTGGTTCTGCTTCTCTGGTTGAAGCCTGACTGGCACAGGTGCGTTCTAAATTTAGGAGATTTGGCATCTAAGTCTTTTTGTTTTCTCTCAGCCAACTCTGTAGCAATCCTCTCACAAGGATAGTAATTTTAGAAAAAGGGAAAATAGTTCTGTTTAGGGATTTTTTTTTTTTTTTTTTTTTTTTTTTTTTTTTTTTTTTTTTTTTTTGGTGGCTGGACAGTACAGGATCCAAAATCATGATCTTGGTGTTATACCTACATGCTCTAACTAACTGAACTAACTAGCCAGCCTAAACAATGCACTCTCAAATACCCATACTTCTTGGAGAAATGAATAAATAAGTCTATGAGGCTGTGGGCCTATGACAGGCAGGTGAGGGAAATGCCCACAGCTCAGGCAAGGATGTTCATTTCACTGAAAAATGGGAAGTAAATGAACTTTTGCCCAGCAGATATTGAGACTGACCAGGTCTATTTTCCAGCATGATTGTCAGAAGCTCTCCTCTAAGCAAAAGATTGGAAAGTCTGCCTAGGAAATCTGCCTGTCCCAAGAAGAATGGCCTAGAGGTAGAGACTTTGGAGATTTTCCAATTAAAGGCCCAGCTCTATTCTTCAGGGTAGTTCCCAGTCAATGCATGGTATCTACCCCATTCTGAAACATGAGCAAACTACTGAGGATCATCAGAAATAGTGAGGAAAGCCTCTAATGGAAATGAGGTATCAAATGACAGAACTGAGAAAAAGCAACTTGAGAAAGGTGACTATGCACAGATAAACAAAACAGAGACAGACACACACAGGCATATATATGCAACCACGCATGCATACACCTACATGCATGCATGCACATGGGGACATACAAGTATATGCATGTGCACACACATAGGCATACACATATATACACATGGGCATGCATGCACATGTATGCACAAGCATAAACACCACACACAGATATGAATGTACACATACACACGTGTGTGCACACAGGCATATATATGCAGTTGTGCGAACACGGCCATGCATGTACATATAAATGCAAACATTCACACACAGTAGAACATATGTGCATGCACACATACACACAGGATATTAATATACTCAGAGTGATAAGAAAATATAATAAACCTTGAAATCCCATATTAATTTCTAAAAGCCTAGCCTAGTGACCCCTGTGTTTCAACTTTCACTCATATCTTGGGAGAAACACTCCACCACACACATGACCAAGGTCCCCAGCTCCTGCAATATGCAAAGGTAACTTCCACAGGTCCCAAGATAATGTGAGCTCTTGTTAGATTGGATGATAAACACAAGACTTCTTGTTCTGAGATCTAGAGCAGCTGATGGGATCTGCATTTGACAGTTGTGTATTTGCATGGCCCCTGTCTAATGGAGAGACACTGCTGCTCTGCATAAGCTAGAAATGGTGTGTCACTCTTCATAGAGAAGGGCTGGGCCCTCCACCAGGATCAGAACAGGCACAGCATCCTGGTTACAGATGGTTTTGTTTTTAATTTCTCCTTTCTCTAGCCTTTAAATGCCCTTAGAATATAATTCCTATGTCTTAAAGATCAATTGTTGTATAATTACTGATTATGCACAATTTTGGGTTCCCACCCAGACCACTGGATTTTTAAGGGCAGAAACAACCTCACACCCGTGTCCTGTCATCTCAACACCTGGCTGCTGTGTGCCACAGCCTGGCATGGACTCAGTGAATGCTGGTCAGTAGGCTGATTGGTTCATGCTCACTCCTTCCCCAGCCTCACCTGGGCGAACACATTGCACACCTGCAGGGACAGTGGTTGCTAGATTTAGCTGTGATTGTGAAAAGCATGAGACTCAGTTGATCATCTGGTATTCAAAGCCCTGAGTCCAGTTCCATTAAACTATTCAAAACCCTTAAACTGAGTGTGGCTTAGGGTGACCAACCATCCCGCCTTGCTCAGTACTGTTTCATTTTAGCCTTCCAAATTCTGCATCCCTGAAAATCCCTCAGTCTTGGGCAGACCAGAGTGGTTAATCACCCTAGTATGGATTATAAAATCAGGAATACAAACACAGGAATTTACCTCCTGAATTGAAAACAGGTATTCTCTCTGTAATGCACTAATCAAGAGAACCGTATTGTAAAACACATATGGAGCACAGACAGAGCACAAAGGCCTGGGCTTCGAGGTAAGAATGATAAGAATATGGCAACAAAAAGTTACTGCCTTCAAAGAACACAATTTTCCCTGGGGAGGCAGATACATGAATAGGTAAGAAATATAAGTCAGGGAATTGTGAGCAAATCCGAGGTGGAGAGACGTATATCACATGTAGCTATGGATAATATGGAAATCGTCACTGTGAAGGTTCCAGACTGAACTCTCCCCATCTAAATCTGATTCCTGTCCTTGGGAGGGATTTTTCAAATGCAGGAACAGCTGAGCAGGCCTGGAGATCTGGCTTAAAGTAGGAGGGTGAAGTATCAGCTTTAAAATCCACTGTAATAGGTGCCCCAAGTTAGGAAACGTGGGCTGAGGCCAGACCAGAATTGTTTGAGTTGCCTCTGCAACCACTGGTCAAAGCTACAGCTCCTTCCCCTTCCTCTTGTCCCCTCCATTCCTGTACTCCTTACACTTCCACCCACCTACCCAGTGAGCTACCCAAATCTTCTAGTTCTTATTTCACAACTTTCACCTGCACCTGCTCCCCAGTTCCCTTGCTATCCCACTGGTGCAGACTCTTGTTCTTTCTTACCTGAATGATTAACTTAGCATAAATGCCACACCAGTCTCTCTCCTCCATCCTACTTGTGATCCACAAGAGAGACTTCCAACAGCAGCTGACATGTCAGCCATGACAGTCCCTTCAATACCTTCTCCTGTTTATACAACAGAATCTGGACTTGTCTGCATAGCCTTGAATGTTCTCTGTAATATCCTCCCAATTTAACTTTCCCATTTTCCTTGTGTCTCTCTACTCCCCTGCATGTACCAGACCCTCTGAAGATGGCCTGTATACTTTTCCTAGCATGCTATCTTTGTCTTTCTGTTTTATCTTATTTGGTTCACACCATTTCCCCTTCACAGAATGTACTCTATTTATTGAGACCAAACCTGTGCTTTAAGGCTAGGGCCAGGGGTCTCCCCCATAACATTATTCTGGGTCACTCCATCCAGAAATGGTCTCCTCTCTTATGAATACTAAGCATACTTGATCTGTATCGCACTTATCAAAACTACTCAGATTGTAATTATTAAATAAGTGTCATCTCCATAGATGTGTTTTATCACTTTAGGAACAAAGAATTGTAGACTATAGCTCTTTAAAGTTTTTTACTTTCACTTATTACCTTGTATGTCTTGTCTTGTCTTGAGAGGTATACATTGAATGAAGTACCTAGGAAGTAATTTTCCTAATTCCAAAAATTTATATAATGTCTATCTTTTAAAAAAGGCATGCCCCATGCAAAGATTACACTCTATGAAAGCATTTTGAAAAAGGTGAAGGAATGAATGGGAAAGAGAAGGCACATAACCAAGTCTTTGGGTGATCAGAGTAGGCAGCAGTTTATTTTAAGGGAAGGTACTCAAAACAGAAATTTCCTAGGTAGAATGATTTACTTATTTATTCTCCCCTCTGAAAAGCAGGCAATGCAACTCTTTATTGAGCAAAAGGTAGAAATCTTTGGAATATTAGTCACAAGACCCTAGCTCAGACACTGATCACTGGCAATAATAATTGTGAAAATGAAAAAGAAAAATTCAGAGATTCAGGTCAAATATCTCAGCAGTGGATTAATGACATAAAATCACTTCTAAGTGGCAAAGAGTTTCAAGCTGTTTTAAACTGTAAAACTTAATTTGTCATTAACGGCATCCTACAAAATAAAATCCCAGTAGACTAAATGAGTAACTAGTGGCCACACAACCTTCCTTGAACCTCAACTCCTCTTCCTCCCACATAGGAAAGTATCTAGAATTCTAATCTGCACCTGCTCCACTTGGTCCTTTCAGCTTCTGACCATTTAGGTGCTTCCATTCTCACCAGGCTTGGGAGAGGGCCCTACAATGCTGTGCAGGGAGTTCATTATTCTCAGCGCGGATCCTCTTCACTTCATTACCTTGTCAACACTGACATTTACAACACTGGCCCAGATTTCCCAGGCAAAGGGCAAACAAATCAATAGCAGTGCCATTGGCAAGGAAGAAGACCAAAGAAAATCAATAGCCCGTGTGGTTTTATGATGTCATTAACGACAGCTGCTGTTTTCAAATACCACTAGGTGAAAGACACTTTACACGCATTATCTCTGATCTTCCTAACAAATCAATAAAACACAGTATTACTACTCCTACTTCACAGATGAGGAAACCGAGACTCAGAGAGGTGAAAATAGCAGTGACAGAGCTAGAAAGTGACCTTTATAGGGTTTGAATTGAGAACCAACTGATTCCAAACTCATTCATTTTCCACCTAAGTGCCATGCACCATTATGAGAAAAAACACTGTATGGGGAGCTTGGGGATCCTCATCCAAGACCTAGAGGCAGCTAATTGCATGCCAATGAATGTAAGATATGGGGAACTTGTGGGTTCCTTCAGCTCTAACATTTGTACATTTCATTCACATATATATTTTCCTTTATTAAACATAATTGAACACTTAATATATGCCTGCCAGTATGGTAACAAGGAGGGTAAAACTATAAATAATACTCAGGACTTGTCTTTGGAACCTCATACTTACCCCAAGCTGAGAAGAGGAGAGGGATGGAGGTGGTTCTGGCATCTTTAAAAATCTGCTAGATACCATGATTTGAACCTTGGTTGCCACCAAGTATCACAAGGTTATAGCCCATGAGAGGCAGCTTTACCTCCAAGAACATAAGACTAAATAATGTCAAGTAGGTTTGTTCTGATTTAACTCTTTTAAGATGGTTTTATCAGACATTAAATATTGTCTATACCCCCCACCTCCACTATTCCAGATCATCAGCTGGAGTCAAGGCCACACATGGCCCCACCCAGTCATTCCCCCACAGCAGGAGGGAAGAGTGAAATTCAAGCTTTGTTCTGCAGCCTTCTTCTCTCCTCCCTATGGAACACCTTTAGCTCTGGAAGGTGTTTAGAGTCCCACGCCCTTTTCAAAAGGAAAGGAGCTGGGTTGGATGAGGTGGCTTTGTTATTATTATTATTACATCATTGCAAGCCTTTATTGAGCTTTTATTATATGTCTGGCATTATGCTAGTCACATCATCACATTATCACCTAATTTTCCAAGTAACAGTGTTATAATAACATATACCTGCATTCTAATTGAGAAAACTGAAGTGCAGGGAATTAAGTAATGTATCTAAGTCACACTGGTCATTGATGGGGATAAGATCTGAACCCAGGGCTGATTCCAAAGCTTGACTTATGTGAAATGCGCTATACCCCCTCCATGATTAAAGTCTCACTCACTCTATGTTCTGCTTTTAAGCCAACCAGGTCTGAAGAGACAAGCCTTTGATGCAGGAGCCTTCAGCAGAAAAAGAGCATGTGCTTTGTCTGAAACTACTCATATTACTCTTAAAAAACAAAATGTGGCAGGATTGATTGGGAGTGTGGAATCCAGATTTACAGTGTCTGACCTTAAATGCCAGATCTATCACTTACTAGTTTTGTGACATTGGGCTAGTCACTTAACCTTTGTGACTCAACTTTCTCATCTATAAAAATAAAAATAATAATAATATCTATCTCCCTGGGCTGCTGTGGAAAAAATTGAATTAACATTAGAAAAGAGCTTAGACCTGGCCCACAACAGTATATTCAATTATAATGTTAATAGTAACTACTAATTTTATTATAGTATTTTTTGCTATGAATATACTATTGTTAGTATTATCATTTGGTTACAGTGAGGAAAGACAGGTACTTAGTATAGCCTACAAGAGATACTCCAAAACCTTGAAAAACTTTAATACTCCTGACCTCACCTGTTCACTTTCCTTTGGAAGAAGTAAATTTTAAGGTAAGCAGGCTCTTTAGATCAGGGACCATTTGTTTTTCTTGTTTACAAGGCATAGCACATTGCAAGGCCCATAGTAATGTTCAATAGATTTTGTTTGAAGATAGCTAATTTGAACTTTTTATCAATAATAGTCATGCCATGTGGCTTCTGGTGACCACACAAAACATCCTTTTCTAACAGAGCCTGGCAAAGATGTGTAAAGTCTGGCACTTTCTTGAAGCCCACTGCTCTTAGAAATAGATTAGTAATGGCTCCTCCCATCTGAGGACAGTCTGTATTTGGCAACAAAATATCTTCAATACCTTTGCTTCATTCATTTTTTACTTACTAGTATAGACACAGCAGACAAATGATGATATCAAACAACTAACTCAAGGCCGTGCTGTCCAAGGAGTGGTTTTGCTCTTACAAAAAACAGACAACTTATACAGAGAAGCACAGAGCACAAAGCGGGCCTCAGCTTCCATCAGAAAGTGATTCATTTAAGATACAGAAATAAAATTGCATTTTAAATCAGAAGATAACACACATTACTGTTGCATGAGGAGAAACTAAATCATCTATTAAATTTTTTCATGGAAAACAGTAACAAAAATCCTATATGACCCAGTTGTAATTCAATGCTGATTATCTAAAGAGTAGAAAAATACAAGACTTATATTTAGGAAGTTGGGGTAATTACTAAAATCTGACACTTCAAGATGCTTTAAAACACATCATTCAGTTCATGATACAGAAGGTCAGATTAGATCAATAGATCTGAAATCTTTTACTGCTCAGAGAAACAGTGTCATTGAGAGTCATCTGGACATGATGTAAGAAACTTACACACAATATTAGAATTTGAGTCAGGAAGGATCTTATTTACTAAATAATTACATAGGACCATAAACAAAGTGAAATATTGTTTAAGAAACCTATGCATTTAAAATGAAATTATTTTTTACAGTAGTCACTTGAGAAGCTTTAAACTTATTCCAAAGAAGGTGACATGCATTTCTTAAAAGAGCATCTTTCAACTATTATTTTTTCTGTTGCAACATATCTGGATTATTGATGTATACAAGCAAAATCCATTCCCCAAATTATGCACAATTCCTAGCCTTCTCTCTTGATTAAATGAGACAAAGCAAAATACAGATGAGAGAAGTGGAAGTATTATTAGATCATCATTGATTTTTTTCCCCCTCACAGTCCACCTCATTCTCTGGCAAGAGCAGCTCAACTTCCTTTTGAGAAATAACCTTTCCCATGGGTTAACACTGAGCTGACACCTTTAGCCTCTCCAGAGCCACAGTCATACAGTGTGTTCCAACCACCTGGACATTAAAATAATCTGGGATTGTCAGTGGCAAAGATAGGTCTTCAGAAATTCAATCCTAGAATGTTTATTTGGAACTTTTAAAAATAAGAGGCTTTCTTTCCACATGGGAAGCAGAACTGGTATTTAAGCCTGGAATTGCTGATTTCACCTTTGCTGCCACTGAAATTCTGCCTGAGTATGAAGCCCCACAAAGAGATAAGCAGAGTTGAATGTGGAGTGAGAAACAGACAGAGAGAATTACAAAGACTGAATCATGACATTTGACCTTCTGAATCCAGCTGTACCTGAAACACATTCCACACCTTAAACCCTCCATCATCAACAACCATTATATTCTCTTTTGTTGTTGTTGTTTTAGCTGGTATGATATAACCTTGAAACAGAGCTAATTGATAGCGAGTCACACTAACTTCTTCACGACTTGCCATAGATCAGAAATGCCCCTTCACAACACATCTGAGTGCCTCTTTGGATGTTACCATTACAGTCATCTTTCCAGACACATTAAAGCAATCAGTTCTCCTTCATGTTTCCACAGTCTTTAGAAATCAAAAACAACAACAACGATAACAAAAAAAAATGAAGTTAACATTTATTGAGTGTGTGCTAAAAAGTGTCTCATGAAATCCTTACATAGCTTTATGAATTAAACAAATTAAGTGTTACCATCCTCATTTTACCAATGAGCAACTACAAACAGATTATGCAAATTGACCATGGCCACACAACGGTTAAATGTAGGAGTGATATAAACGTGTGGCATTTTGTCTCCCCAAAAGCTAAGCATGATTCACTCTAGAATTTTGCTTCCCAGCTTAATACTGACTGCACCAGATTTGAACCAAAAGAAGGGCCTAACTGTGTAAAAAATCAGAAAGAAATTAGAGTACAGCCTTCCAAAATGAACACTTTGAAGTACACACCTCTCATTTATATGCATAAATTCTGCTGTGTTTTCTAAAAATGGCAGTCATAGCTTCCCCTCTGCAAGATGCTTGGGAAGAGATTTAACATAAAAGCAGCCAGAATATTCATTCAAGGAAACTGTGATGTTGCAGAAGACAGTAGGCTTGAAGGTCAAACCTCAGAGATTGAGGAGAATCAAAGAACCCTGTTCTATAGACACAATCAGAACTCACTTTGGTTTAACAGGCCAAAAGAATATGCAAGTGCTCACAGATAGCCCTGCAATTTACAGATTAGTTGTAAATTTTATGCAATTTAAGAAGGAATTCTCAAAAACTTTCTTTCTGGCTTCTTAGGGCCAAGTGAACTTTTATAGCTACATGGGCAAACAGCTATCAGAACAGAAGAATAATGTTTCTGCCAGGTGTGAGCTTTGGCTTATCAAGCTGACAAGTAGGCAGGAAATCAATAAAGACTGGCTGCATAAACAGAGAATGCTATCAGCATGCCCTGAGTGCAAATCTCATTTTAATGTCTATTCAGAATTTGGTAGCTACAGTTTAATAGCAGTGCTACAATTCTTCCCATCTAAACTTTAACATGTTTCCATATTTTAAAAAGTTACTACTTTCTAAACCTGAAGACCAGTAAGAAGTCTCCTCTCAGGAAAACATTAATTCTATAATTCTTAATTCCATCAAAAAAAGTAGATTTATTTTACAATAAAATGATACATTTTAGCAAAGTAAAGAAGAGAAACTCAAGATCAGAAAAAATAAAACCAAAATAAAAAAGTCACAATTTCTCTTAGGTTTTGAGCTTTTCAAATTTCTAAATCTGTCTCACTGTCCATGCTCTTATGACAGGATCAAGTTAGATAAAGACTTACAAACACACAGATAATTCACACAGATAATTGTTTGAATCTAAGGAATACACATCTATGCTTTCAAATGAAAAAGTGATTTTCCAGAAAAAGATGATCTTGTGCAAATGGATGAATTCCCTAAATATGCTCTCTTATTTTTTTGCATTTTTTTTTCAGTGTTACTTTCTCTTAAAACCACTGGTGTGATAGGCCACAACCAAGTAATCCCCCTTGAAATTCAGGAATATCAGTAAACCAAAAATTAACTTAGCAATACCCATGACTTGTCATAAATGAGCACAGACATTCAGAGAACCAACACTGTAGTTTTAATGTAGGTGATTATATCTGCTATTTTCATGGGGCTAGTCTGGTACTTCACAGGAAACTTCAGGAAAGAAACTGTTATATTCATCATAGTATCGATAGCGCTATGGCAACTATACAATATGTCCTAAATCACTATCCTCTAGAATAGTGAATCGATCCTTTCTCTTACAAAAAGAAAATGAACAAACTTGCTTATGCTTCATAATGGAATGCTACTGATGGTACTAAAGAAAACTGAGATACTAAATTTACTATACATTTTTCCCTTAGTATCTACTATGATAAATATTTGCAAATCTTTATTTTATAGTTGGAAATGTCATATAAAGTAATCTATTCTAAAATTGTGGAGTATGGTTGCATTTTTCGTTAATTTCACTTATCTATTTCTGCACCATCTCTTCTGTTTTTCTCCATCCCTACTCTACTCTCTTTCTGATGCAAGGGATTTGACTCTCTTCTTGCCAAAGGGTCCCTAGAACTAGTGGTCCTCCTTAATAATAACATGATGTTTCTATTGTCTCCCCTTACCTGCAGCTATAGACCTTTCATAGACCAGAAGTGTTGAGGTTAATCATATCTGTCTAACAGCTGTGTGAATGGGAAGGAAGCTCAGTAGGTACTGAGCACCCTTAGAAAAATAAAGAAATTTTAATGTGTATCCTTCTTCAAACTTAACCCAGTTCTTTCCTACCTGATAATCACAGAGCATCAGAAGCAAAATGACAAGGTATCTCTTGCTTTAAAGTTTCACTCTATCAGTCTTATTGTTGGTTTAATTCAAAAAGGTAAAGGGTTATAGAAATGCCATACACAGTGTCAAGATTCATGGAGGGATTTATTTTTTTATTTTTATTTTTATTTTTATTTTTTTTTTCCTTTTTGTCTTTTTTCATGTCTGGCAATGGATCGCACCCCTCAGTGTCGCGCCCGTACCAGACCGGGACCGGCAACAGGATCGCAACCCTCAGTGTCGCGCCCGTACCAGACCGGGACCGGCAACAGGATCGCAACCCTCAGTGCTGCGCCCGCACTTCGATCAGCCAGTGAGCGGGAACCGGTCTATATGTGGGATCCGAACCCTCGGTGGGAGCGCCACCGCGATCCCAAGCGGCGCACTGTAGCAGTGCGCCACCGGGCTGGCCCTATTTATTTTTTTTAAATAGGAGGTTGTTATTTGAGTTTCCATTACACAAAGCAGGTGACATGAAAAAGGGTTGGGCTCTAAGGTCAGAAAGCCTAAATTACCTCTCTTCTGAAGGTTCTTTTTATTTGTTTGAAATGAGGATCCAAAATATATCTAGGTAAGATAGGACAATATTAGACTAGATAGTCTAAAAAGTAATTCTGCTTTATTAAAACTGACAAACATATTTATAATATCTTACTGAGTTTCAGGAAGCAAAGAGAAATCCTAAATTGGGGGAGTTTTTTTTTTTTTTTTTTTTGGGAGGGAAGGTAAAACAAAGACAGTGAGTCATGAAACAATATTAGGGTTGCATTGGGGGAAATAACTGGATTATTTTGAAAAATAATGAGAATTTCAAGCCTTGATCTCTTGCAAAGTGAAGATATTGAATCTGAGACTTATATATTAAGATTTAATGAAAAGTAGACCAGAAAAAAAATCACCTAATATCACAAGGAAAAGTCAGAAATCTTGTCTGCCTCTGATGTGGCTCTGACTTAAAAACAAACAAAGAAACAAAATGAACAAAACAAAACAATTAATAAAAGTAATTACAAAATTATATATTATGATATTGATAGTAAAATTTCTGCTGAGACTTTAACTTAATCTCACTCAGGTCAGGAGCTCAAATCTATACATGTCTTCTGTTCAGAAAACAAAGTGAGAAACTGAAATTCTCCTAAACTGGTAGCACCTCCTGGCACCTTGCAGAAGTAAACACAAATCTTACCTGGAGGAAAGCTTCACAGTTTTTGATCTTTGGGGTTCCCACAAATATAAACCAAATCATACTTCAACCAAATATGAATGCCATGTGTGTTTGTGCATTTCCACCTCCCACCACCACACACAAACACACACACACACACACTCACACGGAAACAAGCTACCATAGGAAAGAGTTGAGAAACAGCAAGTATCTGATTTGGATTCCCACAAACTTCAGATACTGGAATTATCAGAGACAAAATACTTAATGACTATTAATGGAATGCTTAAAAACATGAAAAGATAGAGACAAAAAAATAATAAAGAAAAGGGACAACAGACTATTTTAATTAATTAATAGGCATGTTTGAAAAATAACAATATATTACGTTTAGAAATAAAAGACATAATTAATGAAAAATAACCTACTCAATGGGATTAAGCATAAATAAAGAGAATTAGTGAACTGAGGATAAAACCAAGTAAATTGCCCAGAATACAAAATGTTTTAACAAAGAGTAAACATTATTATAAAAAGAGGGTAAGAGATATGAGGATAGAAAAGAAGTCTAAGATTTAGCTAATTCAGATCTAAACAAATTCAATAGATAATAAGGAAGAAGCAAGATTTGATATGTTGAGAATTTTAAAAGACTAACAGAGATATGTAAATAATCCATTTTAACTAGATACTTGATACATATGAACTAATGAATAGATACAGGAGGCATAAAAACATGAAGTAAGACACTTTAAAAAGAAATCTACAACCAGACACATGATAATAAAACTGCAAAACATCAAAGAAAAAGAAATGACTTTAAAAGTATCTTGTGAATGGTGAAGGTGGGGGTGGTCAGAGCACTTTTAAAAGCAAACTTTTTGACATCACCCACTGAAGCCAGAGGACAAGAGCACAGTGATGTGCCAGTGAATGTTTGAATCTGGCTCTTCAGCAGGAGAGGGTGAGGGAGCCCTGACTTGTAGCATTTCTGACACCCACTGTGTAGACAATCCTAATATGGCTGATGTCAAGCTACCATTATGACATGGGGAATGCAGAGTTGGAGTACTGCTCTTACGGCAGGGCCGGATGGCTTCATCACACCTCTGAATAATCTCTTAATGTCTCAGGTGAAATATCCTCCAATACTGAATTGTATGCCCAGTAAAATTATATTCCATAATTAAAGGTAAAATGAAGACCTTTTCTTAGATAAGGAGTTTACAACCAAGAGACTCTTACACAGAAAAAAAAAATGCAAAAGGATTTAGTTCAGAAAGAAGGAAATCAAATCTGGCAGAAAGCAGAAAGGTCTGAGATAAAGGTCTGAGATAATGAGGAAGAAATAAACTACTGGCTATACTAATAAATCAAAATAAGCAGTATCTACAGAAAATAGCAATGATTATTACTAGGATGCAAATGGAATCAGAAATAAACAAAATTAAATCCAGAAGTCAGTTATTGTTGACTGGTTCATTCAATGGCCATTTGGGAACTAAAATTGACATTTTCTAGACACTACTACAACTAGGTTTCTGGATTCACGTTATGTTCTGGAAACTGTACACCGTTCATGAATCTAGAAGGCTGTAGTGAAACAGGAGTCATTTTCCTGCCTTTTCAGCTCTTTCTACTAGCAAGGAAAGTCATGGTAGCAGATCATTCTCTGCAGTCATTTTTAGAGACTTTCTCCTGCCTCTTGTGAATTGACATGCAGTACTGGGGCCGCTGTGGCTTCTGGATCCTTGTTTAGTATCAGTGGGCAATAGCTCCTCATTAATCGGTTTGTGATTTCTTGGGGAGTCATTTCAAAAGGCTCTAACAAGAACCCACACCATAAGTGCTGCAACAATTTTGTAAGCAACTAACACCGTGTATTAGATTTATTCCTGCCTAAAACACCTGGAATTATTAATGTTTTCTGTACTGTGCTGTGATTTAGAGAGTAAGAAAGAACATGATAGAATTACAGGAAAAACTGGACAAATAGAAAACAAGGTGGGAGAAACAAGTCTAAACCATACAACAACCCCAGAATGAAAAAGGAACTACATTCACAATTTGAAAAACAGAGATGGCCAGATTGGATATAAAAATCAAAATTCAGCTGTATTTTCTCCAGATCATACATAAGGCTTAAGGAAAAGGAAAGATTATAAGAAGAATGAGAAAAGATAGACCAGGCAAATACGACAGTACTTCAAAAAGTTCCTGAAAAATTGAATTAGAAGATAATATGACTGCTTCCATGAACATTTTGAAGATCCCTTGTACTGAGCTAAGCAAACTGTACTAGCTTTAACTGATAATAAGAAAAATAGATTTAAGCACTAAAAGACATTATTAGAGTTAAAAATTGCTTTGGTATGATAAAATGTTCAATTCATTAATAACATACAAAAATTTCAACCTTGCATGCAAGTAATAAACACCCTCATCATGTATAAGGCAACAATTCATAGAACACCCACTAGAAAAAAGAAACCCCACTATTACATTAGGAGATTACAATCTCCTTTCAATTGTTGATGAGTTATTGGGTTGTTCAAATTTTTAATTTCTTTACTTAATTTCCTTAAGTAAAAGTTATGTGAATGTAAGTAAAATATTTTTAAAAAATAATTACAAATTAATAGAAAATAATTATTTTACTTACTTCTATATTTTACAAACTTCTATAAAGTCAATATAAATGCCGCACATATATCTTAGTATTTCCTGTGTCAGAAATCTTGGTTTCAGATCTTGGATATTATGGGATGAAAAGATCCCAGATTTGAATCAATAAACATCCCAATAGAAGTCATTTATTCATTTATTTTAACAAAGCCCATTGGAAAGGTATGAACCAGAACAACATACCTGTGACTTTGCCCAGGGTGAGTGACCTTATAACCTGGAACTCAGCTACTGGGGAGAAATTATAACTGAGTATGAGTTGTTGGTCCATCTGCACAAAAACAGGAAACAAAGGCACATCAGCAGAGGTCTTCAGGTAAAGGACATAAAACTCTCCCATCTGGAAATAGCTTGAAACTGCACACAGAGAAAAGACCCCTCTCTGGGATTTTCTCTCAAGAGAGATTAGAAATGTCTCCTTAATTTTCCCACAGAACATCGAAAATACCCCTTTCTTTCTTCTTTGTGAAATAAGGGCTTTTGTACAAGCATTCTCTCCCTGGGAAATTCCATACAGCTTTTGAGAGGTATTTATCTTCACACTGAGATTTTCTTGCTAAATTCTTTGCTACCAAGAAGCAAACAAATGAAACCTGCTCAGGAACTTGCTGAGCAGAATGAACATTAAATGGGAAGCAGGCACTCTTTTCCTATTTCTTCCCCCTTCTCCCCTGTTGTCCTTAGGGCCACCACTGCCCCTGTTGCTCCTTCATTCTGATCTGGTCTCATTCAGGTGTGGCTGAGGACTTTCCTGAGCAAGGTCTGCAGTTGGACAAAACATTTGGCAGCAGATTCAGGACTAATATCTAATCCTCCCATCTACCCCAGTCATGACTTTCCTTCTGCACTCACTAGGTCAGAATGACCCTCTTCCAGGAAACTCCTGGTCCTGCGGTGGTTTCTCCTATGACAGAAGTCAATGGCTATTAAATTGCACTGTAATGATATTTGTTATTTATTGAACATGTGGTGTGTACGAGACATAGTACTAATTCATCTTTCAAATCCTATTCCTTTCTAGAAAGCTATGAGATAGGTATTATTATCCCTGCCTTAGAGATGGAGAGACTGATGTCACAAAGATCAAAAATTTGGCCAAGACCACACAATATAACAAGAGCAATTTCCCACTGTCACATGGCCCACCCACCACATGACATTATGTATGCTTTATTTGTCACTTCTTTCTAGATATTTGAGTAACTTGTAGATGCATACTGTGTCTTTTTATATCTGGATTTCTAGAATACTCATTCAACAGACATTTCAGTATCTACTGCGTGCCAGATACTGTTTGAAGAGCTCCCAGAGTCCGTCCCCTTCAGAAAGCTTTCCTCCATGATTTGGTTAGGTAGTTGACCCTCTTCTCTGTTTTCATCATGGCTTTTTCTATCTTTAACCTTGCATTTAAGACGCTGCATTATAATGATCTGCTTATCTATGTATCTATGTATCTATCTATGTATCTATCTATGTATCTATCTATGTATCTATGTATCTATGTATCTATGTATCTATCTATCTATCTATCTATCTATCTATGTATCTATGTATCTATGTATCTATGTATCTATGTATCTATGTATCTATGTATCTATGTATCTATGTATCTATGTATCTATGTATCTATGTATCTATGTATCTATGTATCTATGTATCTATGTATCTATGTATCTATGTATCTATGTATCTATGTATCTATGTATCTATGTATCTATGTATCTATGTATCTATGTATCTATGTATCTATGTATCTATGTATCTATGTATCTATGTATCTATGTATCTATGTATCTATGTATCTATGTATCTATGTACCCACTAAACTGTTGATTCTTTGAGGACACAGTTCACATCTTACACATCTTATCTATATATGTTTTCTGTAGGGTCTAGCATAGAAAATGTCAAAGTTCTCTGAGTGAATAAATGAACATTCTGTATTGTTTCCACTTCTCACTTGTGGGCTGTGAAAACAGAGTCCATCAAAACACCCGGATGTCTAGTTACAACATAAGGTCTTTGGTACATTTGATCCCCATCCATATCTCTTTAGTGCTCATGAGTTCATGTTTAGCCCTTGCCCTGAGGGAGTTTTCTTCCTGACCTACTGCAGAGCTTCTCACCTGCCTCCTCTTATTCTTTCTTTGGAACGGCCCCTTCCAGCAGGGGGCAGTATGCTTCCCCTCATGCTTTGTTGCCCAAGTAGGAGACGGGGCTAAAGTGGATGGAAATTTTTCACTAAGTTGAGAAAAGTAACAGGATTCTTAGAACAGGAGGTTGAGATGAGATTCCTCTAGCTTCTGCCCTACCTCCTCCCCATGCTCCATAAGGTCAGCTTCCATCTGCAAGCAATTTCCTGAACATTTACAGTCCTCGAATGTCATACAAAGAAGAGTGAATTGTTCAAATACAGGAGTCATTCCTGTCCTGCTGTTTTGCTTTGTGGGAACTTGCTTGCTCCTTAGCACTTTAACCAGATGACTAATGACAGAGAGAAGGAGGTAAGTGACACTCAATTAAAGAGGTTTTTAGCAAAACGAGCATTTGTATAGGTTTGTAGAGGAAGGTGAGACGACTCAAAGAAGACCTGAGGCCGCTTGAGGATGGGTCCAGCCCTGGCACAGGGGGACCGCACCTGCACACTAGCACTGGTTCAGGTATTGAATTACCTATTTGAAAAACTGAGTGAATGCTTAGGGCAAAAGCAAAATAAAGGGAGGTGGGTAACCACAAATGTTTCTTTTTAGAACCTTATTCTGTACGATATGAGTTAGACAATCATTGGAGTAGTTAATGAAAAATGCACTGTTTTGTTTAGACTTCCTTATGCCTAATTAATGGTTTAGTATTGCTTTTATCTTTAATTATAATTGTGAGGTTTGCAATCTGGCCTAGAGAAGCTTTGCTGACCTCAGAATATCTGGTGACCTCATCAAGTCATTAAATGGGATGAGAAAAGGGATGAAAATGGAAGAAACAATTTTTGAGAAAGCCCTAGATGTCAGGCTCTATGCTTGGTCCTTTAGGTAGGTATGTTCTTTCATATAATATTTACCAGAACTGACTGAGCTTAGTTTCATTCATCCTTTTAGATAAATAGATAGATAGATAGATAGATAGATAGATAGATAGATAGATAGATAGATTGATTTAGGATACAGTGAGTGGATAATCTACATAGAAAAAAAAGGGAAATATCCAGGTAAATGGAAAATTGAAGCAGGAAGATTTAGAGCAAATTTTAGAGTCAAAATAATGGGAAAGTTATGGTTTAAAAGTAAAAGCCTAGCCATTGTAGCCTGTGTAGAATAATCAGCTACTGGAAAATATCCTACGGATGAATATCAGGAAAATACATATATATATATAGACTGAAGCTCAAAGAGGTGAGTAACTTGTCTATGATCCTATATCATCTAAGTAACAGAGCATGAATTCACACCCAAGTTTCCCTTTCTCTAGGGATGCCTCTCTCAGCCTCAGGATCTTTATCTCTGAAAGGAAGGAATTAACTGGTTGGCTTCAAAAAGGTCTGGCCCTACCTTCCTTAAGAAGATTAGCATTGTGCTGGCATTTGGTTAAACTGGTTTAACCTATTTAACGTTATCAATGCACTATAAATAAGGACGCTTATTTACAATATTTAATTATAAATAATTTATAATAAGTGAAGTTCACCTCCACCACCAGGGCATTTTTGGAGGCACCTGAGCCTTATAAAACACTAGCCAAATTCCAGTTCTCAAATTATCACCATGAGTTCTTGCTACTGACTGCAGGCCCAGGCCCCGAGGTCTCTTTCCTATGGTCACAAAGAACAGAGAAGAGTAGAATTTAGCAATTCAGGGCCAGGGGTTGTGGGGGAATCTATTCTTTGGGACGATTCTGGCTGTATGGGTATGAGTACAGTGATATCTGCCTGTCCTCCCTTTCTAACAGGTTCTGAGTAGTGCAGGAGACACTGCTCCACAGGACTTAGGGGCAGGACTGGGGATGCAGATGTATCCTGCCCTTTTATGTTTTCACTGAGTAGTTTGTTCTATGGGGAGAAAGAGGAAGAGATCTAGATTGGGTGAGGGGAGTGGGAGAATCAGGGAGGCAAGTGTGCAATGTTACTATGTCAATAAACTGATTAAATGTTAAAAACAAAGAGACTACCTCTAGTTCTTTCTTCTCCCTTTAGCACTGTGGAGGTAGTATGTTCTCAATATGTGCTTATCACTGGCAATACATTGACTGGTGGGAATTCATTAGATGGAAGAGAGAAGAAAATACCTCTTATTGCTCTCCCGCTATCATATTTATATGTTTCATTTGTGGAAAAGAAGTCAAGAACTATAAAGAAGGAAGAAAAGGGAGCCATATGTACGAATGCCACCAGAATGTCACCCAGCTGTCCCACTGGCACCTGAATCAAAACATATTCAAACAAGAAGTTGTTATTCCCATTCCTTCCATCTCCCAATTTGGCCACAACCTAAACTTGCTCAGAAGCCTTCTCCCACCCTCACCCCTCTACTCTGCTTATTTCAGGAGTAAATGTTAGAGTAAGCCAATTAAATCCTGATCAACCGGGAATTGTTATTTGTACCATATATTTGACAATCATTCCCAAACTTCCATCTAATTGAGGTAACCAATGATCAGTGTTGACTACTCTCACATTCCATATCCCAAAGGTCACCTAGTGCTACTGATGTTAATCCTAAGACATCTCCCAAATCCTTCTTGCCATGGCTGCCCACACTGCACTAGCTGAGGCCTCATGATCCCCTCCTGCCTGGTCTCTGCTGCAGGTCTCATCACTCCCAAATACATCTTTCCAAACAGTGATCACAGGGAACCCCTGAAAGTGGAAATCTGACCATGGTACCCCCTTACTTAAAATCCAGTGCATTCCCTTCCCCTCTCCACAAGACCAATTCTGCCTTCTCCACCTAGTACCTTAGGCCCTGTGTAAATCATCCATTTAGTTCACACATATTTATTGAATGCCTACTGCATGTTAGGCACTGCTTGATAAAGGGGGCTTCTGTAGTAATGAAAGTGGTTAAAAATCCCTCTTCTCATGAAACTTCATTCTAGAGAAGGAAGACAGGACAGAAAATTTGATAAGTAAGTAAAGTTTATCGTATGTCACATAGTGTTAAGTTCTAGGAGGAAAAAAAATAAAGCAGGTAAGGGTCATGGGGAGTGTAGGGCTGAAGTCAAGGAGATAGATTGCTGCATTAAATAACGATGATCAGAGAGGGTCTCATTGAGAACGACATTTTGAGTCATTCAAGTCCTGAAACAAGTATAAGAACTAGGCATGCAGTTACATGGGGAATAGCATTCTCAGCAAAGCAAACTCACTCTGTGTGAGTTTAAGGGCTCTGGAAATATCCAGCTACAGAGGGAATGCAGTAGATGAGGTTAGAGAAGTAACTGTGGGAAGGGAGCAGGGATGTCAGATCGTGGAGATCCTGTTAAATCACAGCAAGGTCTTTGGCTTTTACTATGTGTGAGAAGGGAAACCACCAGCAGGGTTTGGAGAAAAGAGTACCACGATTTGACTCTTTTAATGGGACCACTCCGGTGTCTGTGCTGAGAACAGAGAGCAGGAGAATAAAAAGATAAGCAAAGGTATGTCAATTAAGAGGCAACTGTAAACAGTAATAATCCATGGAAAGAATGAGGGTGGCTTGGGGCAAAGTAGAAGCCGTTGATAAACAGGAAGTGGTATGTGAGAGAAAAAGAGACATCAGAGACAATGCCACAATTTTGATACTAAGCAGCTAGAAGAATGGAGCTGCCAGTAACTGAGATACGGAAGGTTATGAGGGATAAGGCGGTTTGGGGAAATTCTCAGTAATTGAGTTTTAAGTGTTTATTTAAATAACATTTAAATTAAGATACCTAACAAACATCCAAATAGAAAAGTCAAGTAGGCTTATAAGATATAAGGTGTGGAATTCATGGAGAGGATTAGAGTTAGATATATGTTTGGGATTGATTCATCAGTATACACATGACATTTAAAAATATGAGATTGAATGAGATGAGCCATGGAGTGAATGTAGATACAGAACAGAAGGAGTCTGAAGATGGAGTTCTGGGGTGCTCCAATGGGTAGAGTTTGGAGAGATAAGGGGTACCAAAAAAGAGGCAGGAACGAGCAACAACAGAGGCAGAAAGATCAACAGGCGAGAGTGGTATCCTGCAAGCAAACAAGAGTCAAGTCGGGTCTCAAGAGCAGAAAGCAATCACTGTGTCAATAACCACTGAGAGGACAAGTAAGGGTAAGACTCAGACACGAGCCCTGGATTTTATAAGGTAAGGCCATCAGTGTCTGAGAAGTACAATTTTGCTGCAGCACAGAGACAAAATCATGTTGATGTGGGTTTAGGATAAAGGAAGGGACAATTTGGAGATCAAGTATATACACAACATTTCCAAGGATTTTCAGAACAAAATGAAAGAGAAAATGAGACAGGATATGAAATCAGGTAAGAGAGAGATTTTTCTCTTTTGACCCAGAGGGGTCTTTGTTTGTTGTTGTGTGGTGTTTTTTATGAATGTGTGTAATAATTGCTCATTATATGTTTTGCAGAGTCATTTGGTAAAGCTGAAAAACTGGGGGAAAGACAGGCAGAGAGAATGTCGGAGTGATGTTCTTCAGCAGGGTATGAGATCTGGCCCACAGGTAGGAAGGGAGTAGGTCAAGCTATGAACTATTCACATTCAGCAGCAGGAAGAATAGAGAGTAGAAGGACACTGACGCAGGTAGGGCACCCACATGTTTACGAGTGTGTAAATATTCTCCTCTGAATGCCGCAATTTTCACAAGAAAGATGAAAGCAACATCATCCACTGAGAGTGAAGAGAGGGTTGCAATTGTTGGAAGTATAAAAGGAGAGAGAAGGAAGTTTATAGTGGCCATCAAGGAGAGCAAGAGAGTGGACAAATTGAAAAAAACTACGGGGTGATTCTTGTGCAGAGTTAAGGGCTCACTTGAGGTCATGATTCTAAAGGAGAAGATCTGGATTCTGCCTGTTCTCAATTGTGATCTGCCATCACCTGCTACCTGCCTTTTGTCCTGAGACCACTGGGGCTTCCTAGAATGTCTGCCACACACTGTGCTCTTTCAGACAGCTTTGCATGTGTTCACATGGACCCCCTTCCTAAACACTGTCCTCTCCCTTCTCCACCTAGCCAACTCCTACTCCTCTTCAGGACTCAGTTTACTCCTAAGTTCTTCCAGGAAGTAAGTACTGATACCTAGATGCAACCTATACTCTCCTCAGTGCTCCCGTACCACCTGTGCACACTTCCCCCAGAGCCCTTGCCACCGCCCCTTTACCTGTGCATCTTCCTCTCTACAGTCCAGTTCAGGGGTTATCAAGCTTGAGCAGACATTAAAATCTCCTGCTGCTTTCTCTTCTCCAATAGTTTTTGATTAAGTGGTGTGGGACCCAAGAATTTGCATTTTTAACAAGGTCCCAGGAGATGCTAATGCTAGTGGGAAGTCAGGAGCAAATCTTTAGAACCACTATTCTAGTTCTTCAAAGATGAGGGTCAAGTGTGACTTACATCTATATTTTCAGCATTTGGCTCTACAGTTCACTTTGGGTAGAAGCTCACAGAAGTTTGATCAAACAGCCAAGGAGCATTGGCTGAGTGGGAGGAAGGAAAGGAAGGTACCTGTACAGTAAGCTCTCTCCCTTCTCGGTTAATCTTCAAGTGGTGCATCCTTCTGTTGGCAAAATTCTCTACATCAATGGTGAATATGTGGGTTTCTTCCTTGCTTAGCTGATAGCGAACCTGTAAGCTTCCTTGAAAGAACAACATTAGAGATTAGAATTTAAAATATACCATAAAATGTGAAGATATGATTAGATTGTCTTTTAATTGATCATTATCGTTTTCTAGGGACCAATACTCAATCTTTTCATCATTCATATTTTTAAAATGTATTGTATATGTTCATCAAAGTCCACATAGAAAATTCTGTGTATAGCTGCAAAATTAAAGTTAGAGAGAGAGAGAGAGAGAGAGAGAGAGAGAGAGAGAGAGAGAGAGAGAGAGAGAGTGTGTGTGTGTGTGTGTGTGTGTGTGTGTGTGGTCTTATCAGAAACCAAAATGACAGTTCTGAAAATAAAACATCTATTTTGTAATTGGACTGTGAAACTTTAATAAGGTAGAGTTAAGATCTTTTCTATTCTTTCTCAATTCCTAACACTTTCTACAACTCTCTTTCTAATTGCCATCTCCCTTTTAGATTTAAGCAAGAGAAAAAGAACTCCATTCTGTCATTGCCCATTGATGTATAATGCCCCTGACTGGAGTGTCTTGTGGTTAGGGGACAGTGACTCACTTTAACCCTTTATGGCCCATTGGGACATTCAAATTTCATTAGAACAGTTTTTTTTTTTTTTCAAATAGCTGTTCTCTATCCATTGCAGATCAGGAAATCAATTTCTTGGGTCTCTTTCAGCATTTCTTACAAAATGGAACAGAACTGAAAAGGAAATATGAGTAGCCCAGGAGACATATTAAGGATAGAAGTATATCAGCTGTGTGTGTGTGTGTGTGTGTGTGTGTGTGTGTGTGCGCACGCAAGAGAGAGAGAGAGAGAGAGAGAGAGAAAGGAGAATATACTAGGTCATAATCCAAAACGGTAGCTCTAGTGTGGATCATATTGAAAGCCATTGTATATGAGAAAAGTGCCATAGGGAGCAGACATTTACTGAGTGGCTACTTTATCTTTGGCACTGTGACTTTTAATCCTTTCCCTGTAATCCCTGGCTGAGAGACTTGAGCTGAGTAGCCCATACCACTTTTCTTCTTTTCCATTCTGCATCAGTCATCTGGTCTAATGTCATTGCAATCCATGCACACCAGATGACAAAACCTCTTCCCTGGATGTACAAGGTATCTCAAAAAGTTCGTGGAAAAATAGAATGAAAAGATAGTGCAATCTTTCAATGAACTTTTTGAAGTACCCTTGTATGTACAGGCAGAAAACAATTAGAGGTGAGGGATACTGTCATAAGCTGATGGCCATTAGGGAAAAAGGAACATTCAGTCAAATTTGAGCCAAGAAGTATTAAGGTGACTCAACGTTTCTCATGCTCCCCCTCAAAAAAATCTCTCTGACCTTCCTTTGCCCTCCCAATTTTCTTATGCTGCCAATACTGAAAAGACAAGAGGCTTGTGAGTAACCAAGCCAGCTTGTGCATGGCTGATTCTCAGTCCTCACCCAAGTATTTGGATTCTTTTGCTCATGGAATGTCAGAATACATACATGTGAAATAAGATCGGAAGATAACCTAAACAGAATATGAAAAAATATTTGGGGGGCTATAACAACATTACCCAGCACAATCAGCCAAAACAAGAAGCTCTCTCCACATCTAATCCTTGCTTTCCTGGTTTGTTCTCTTTTTGGTTCTGACTATTTCAGATTTCCAATTTTTAGTATTATTTTTTCTTATTTTATCACAAAATTAATCATAGCTTCCTAGCAGCAGCATGATTTGTGCTGAGAGGAGTTGGGCAGGGTTGGTAGTGCCATGTGCAGACATGGGGCAAGGCGACTCCACCTGCCTATGGTAGGAAAGGGCCTATCTCGGGCACTCATGGGCTGTTGGGCAGCATGCTCTTCCAAGCTCCTTCTAATTCTAAGAACCTAGGTGTTTTAATAATTAATTCAACCTAGTAAAGTAAATCAGCGAGTGATAATTAAGTGCCAGGCATGGTGATAAATGCCACATTCTAAAGCTATTTGTACTTTTCCCATGATACTGTGTAATTCACACTCACATACATGTTTTTTATGTATTTTTCTATTTTAGACATCACTTGTGTTTTATATATCTTTACTAACACCTGCCTTGCCATCGTAACAGGTACCAATAATCTCAACAGAGAAGCTTTTAAGAAGCTTCTGAAGCTTCCCCAACATCCCAGTTTATGATAAAGCACCTCCACTAGTTCTTCTAGAAATATTTCTCTCATCCTCTTAGAATTTTTGATGCAATCAATACCTCTTAAAGAACCCCAGCGTGATATCCTGAAACCTCTCACTAACTCATTTTCACATGACTTCGAGGAAGAGAAAATTGAATCTATAACTTTTCAAAATAAGTTTGACACCACAAAAGGGTGACTTCCAGTCCTCTGTGAGGCATGGGGGTGAGATGAAGGAGGGTCTGGGGTCAGGGCTGGGGGCGCATTAATTACCCTAGCTTCTTCTTTAGCTACTTGGTTGTGGAGCTAAGAGGCATTCCTACTCCTCCAGCTGTAGGCACTGGTGACTCAGCAGATTACCCTCAGCTTCTTGCCTTGTGTTGCATGTCTGCTTTTCTCTGCAGAACCTGGGACCCAGAGCTATTCCCATCCTCAGGGCCTCCTCTCCCTTCTCTGCTTGCTTCATCTATGCACTTCCATTTCCTCCCTGGCCTCTGATCCTCACCTTCTTCCACAGGCTTACCCCAGTGGTAAACATTGCAGGTTTATAATCCCATAAACAGTGGACTGACAGAGGAAAGGTGCTGTGTATAAATCCAATAAACTAGAAACTGGGCTGACTATACTAGCCAAGAGTGTGCTGTGATTGCTCTAACACATTGTAATGCATTCCTATCTAGTCTTTTTTTTTTTTTTTTTTATTCCTGCTATATTAACATTGCTACATTATAAAGGGCACATGTCATTTTGTGTATGCATACGAACAAAGATGAAGTATTAACAATGTGGAAATTAAAAATAAAACTGATTTTAGGCCCTCTTTCCAAATATGCTTGTGGAAAAAAACATATTTATAATAGGATGACCTTTTGTCACCAGTAAGTACCCTCTCTATTTTTTAAGGGTCCTATTAATGTTGGAGCAGTCAAGTTATATACAGGTTCTGCTGCTGCTGCTGCTGCTAATTATTCTCCTTCTCTTTCACTTTCTTCTTCTTCCAGTGTCTTCAGACAAAATTCCTGTCATTACTCTTAGAATTAAGCCATAGGTATTATCAATACCATTAAATATATATATATATATGTATGAACACAATGATGAGGAATCTTCTTCAAAGAGGGGGCAGTCACATCCTGACAACTTGCTCGTCACTTTCTGGACAGAGTTAAACCCCTTGGATTAACACACATATTTCATCATGATTGAGTTTCTGTTTATCAACCCAGTTTCACCTGGAATACTTTTTATTTTTTTAATTTTCTCCATTTTACAAGTAAAAAATTGTTGGGAAGTGAATAACTTCATATTTCTTAGTAAGTTATGGAGTCAGATTTAGAAATTAACTCTAGTTGGTTCCAAACAGCACAGGTTTCCCATGCACAATGACCCCAAGTGATAATCTCTGCCCAGAATGCCCTTCCATGACAACCCTTCTCATTAAGTTCATTCCCTCCCATCCTTTAGAATTCAGCGTGATGTTACCTCTCCCAGGAAGCCTTCCCTGGCTTCTCTAAGACGCCCTCCTTTGCTCCTACAGTCCCCGTAATCACCTTTATCCTAGCATGTACTGGGTTGCGTTGTCTATTACTTTCTTATCCCCCCCACAAATCTGTAAACTCCTTTGGGATCAAGACATATATTACCCATCCTTGGGTTCCCAGTGCCTGGTCCATGGTAAATAATCAGTAAATACCGAAGGAAGGAGGCAAGGAAGGAAGGAAAGAAGGGAGAAAGGGACAAAATAATTCAATGGAGTTTAGAAATATTTTATACTTAAAGCAGTAACTTCTCTAAAATAGCACAACTCTAAGTGGTACTTATTTTCAGTAAGTCCAGAGGCCAGTTGTTCTTAGATACTGCCTCACCCTCGTGTTTATTGGCCTGTTATTGGGTTTACATCTATGTGAAAATTGCGAAGGATTTTCCATGACAAAGGAATTTGATAATTCCGGTGGCCCAAGGTAAGCAGTATCTGCACTGAGTTAGCTTCCTTCCCACCTGGGTCTGAGGCTGTCTCAGAAAATTCATGCAGATTTGAACTCCCACCAACTTCTTTGAACCTTCTGCCTCTTGCCAGTGTTTAGCATTCCAGCTTTTTTAAAAAATATACTTCTGGTTTTGCCTTATATGCTGAGTCTGGTGGTTTTCAAATTTGTTTTGAATTGAAACACTTTACTCACATGAGATCTACAATGAAGAGTATTATAAAAAAAAAAAAAAAAAACAGAAAAATGTGGAGCTACTTGAGTTAAAGAGGGGGTGGGGGCCTATAGAGAACCTCCCACCACCATTGTCCTCTGTTCCTTTACCCCATTCCCACCCCACAAACTCATTTGGCTTCCTTGGTCTCCCGGGAACACAGTGAAAAACACATGTCCCTTCAGAGAGATAACTCGCCCTAATGGAATTTGGTCACAAACAGTAGAGCCCGGCAGGCTCTTATATCATTCATTTGAGGCCCACAAGGCACAGGCCAGAGAACAGCCCCTCTCCGCAGGCCTGACCCTTGTGAGCTCACACTCCAATGTCCAGAGGTCAGATCTGACAATCTTATGATGCAGTTTGGCTAGGCTTTAAGTTGATCAATGTTGGACTCTCTGCACACATTGAAGCAGGTATAACTGGCTCAGAAAAGGACCTTGCAGGCTAAAGAGAAACTATGCTCACCTTGGGACATGTTGGACCTGTTTTCAAAGCTACTTCACAAAGGATATTGTAGCAAGAATTGCATGATTTATACCCTGCTTGACAATCAGCTACAGAGAAGAATGCAAAATGATGGGCTAGAAACTTAGAAATGAAAAGTCCCAATAACATCTAGCTCAGCATCTTCTGGTCAGACTTATGGTAAAGATTCTTGTACCTCAATAGTTCAAGAATATTATTTTTGTTTGTTTTACCTTTTCCCACTCTTCTAGTGCTCCTACTTTAATTTATCTTTCACACTGCCATTAGCGTGTAATAACATGTATTTGGCCATGTGACTCTAGTGCTTAAAAATGTTTAAGTCTTCCTAATTCTACATGATAAATTCTAACTTCTTAGCCTGACATTTGAGGCCCTTTCCTTAACTTTCCAACTTCATCACATATGTATTTTTCATATCTTAATCACACCTGAACAATCAGCATCTCCCCCCACCCCCAGATATGCCTCTCCTTGTTTCTACATGGGTGTGTTTTTGTTTTGTTTTGTTTTTGTTTTCCCCTCAGCTGAAAATACCTGTGCCTCTTTATGTTCCTGGCAAGCTCCTCCTCATTCTTTAACACCTAGTTCACGTGACCAGGTCTCCACTTGCCCTTGAGACTGATATATTTCCTTCCACTACATTGCCACTGTGCTCACTTTTAATACCAATCTCAATTTATCATGACTCTTTTGTCTTTCTCCGTCTTTTCAATTTAAGCTTCTGTAGGAAGAATTGCTGCTTATTCACTTCTGTGTGTACAGAGGATAAAACAGAGCCTCCTATCTTAAATCTCCAGAAGACATTTGTTGAAGAAAACAGCCACTATGGAGAAGGTTATCACCACTTCACCAAAATTACAAATGGATATTCCTTCAATGCCTGCTGTGTGTAAGACACTAGAGAAACAAATAATTATAACACTAGAGTTCTGTCTTTAAAGAGTTAATAAACTAGTTGAAGGAAACAAAAGCAACAGTCATACTTGCTGCTCTGATGTGCCTACCACACACATTAGTCACTTTACCTGGTACTAAACATTTTTCTTTTTTATCAAATTTTCAGATTAGAAAGTGGAATTTCAGAGGGGCAAAATAACTCCACAAGTAAAAAAATACATATATATATAATAATAGTATTCACAATGAAATGGGATTCAAACCCAGGAGTACAGAACTCTAAAGGGTATAAAGTACTTGCTCTTTCCAGTGTACCGTGCAGCCTCCAACGAGGTGTGCAGTCGCACAGAAGCATGAGTGGATGGACAGAGAAATGGATGCATGGGCAGAAGGAAAGGTGGATAATTTGATAGATATTACAGGATGCATGTTTTGTGAATTCAAAAGCAATATGTAGTTACAAAGGTTAAGACAATCAGAGAAAGTTTTTCAGAGAAAAAGATTTATTGAAGGAAGGTAGATTTTAGATGGGGAAAACGTGATAAACTATGCAGGCGTTGAGATATGAGTATACTTCAAAAAGTTCATGGAAAGATTTGTATTATCTTTCAATTCTATTTTTCCACACACTTTTTGAAGTACCCTCGTATAAGCAGAACAATATAGATGGATTTCACCACACCTGAAGCAGTAGAACTGTAGTCCAATAGAGTTGATGAGAACCTTAGCAGACACCTACCCAACCAAACTCCTCATTTTGAAAAACAGGGAGACGATGACTCTGCAAGATGAGTGGGAACTTGGGAGAGAGTTGCAAGGAGAAAGCCCACACTCAAGGTCTGGAGTGAAAAGCCAAAGAATTTGGATTTGTTTCTGTAAAGAGGGATCCCATAGGAGCTTTAAACACAGTGTGGCTGGACTAATTTACACAAAATGATATTTTAAGAAAGTTGTCCTGGGTATCCCAATGTGCATGTCAGATCTAAAGGAGAAGACAGGAAGTACTATTGGCTCTCACAATATCAAAGGGAAGACTGGTCCAGGCACTGGACCACCCCTGTGGAAGTCCATTCTCATATTTCCTTTAACAAAGCATTTCCAGTTTCTTGCTTTACCATTTCAGTTTGAAAGAAAAGCGCTTCCACATGCTGATTCCTTTCCATTCCATATCAGTCCCTATCAAGCCCAGACTTATGCAGGTTCCAACGCACCCTTCAGTTTCTACTAACCAGACTTCCTCACCAACCAGCTGCTCTTCCAGTCTTATCACCTCTCTTATTGCTCAGGTCAAAATTCCAGGAGCCATCCTTGCTTCCTTCATTTTGTTTCCCTCACCAGCACCCTGCACACATCCCACATCCAAGTCATCCACAGCCCTCTGTTCTCTGCAAAATAAACCCTGCACCTCTTAACCTCTTTCCTGCTCCTCCAGCACACCCTACTGCAGTCCACCACCATCTCCCGCCTGGACCATGACAACACATCTGAACTTGTCACTCGGATTTCAGTCTTCCCTCCCCATTTCCCCACACCATCTATTCTCTACACAGCACTCAAAACACATATTTAACATATAAATCAGATGCTGCTGCTTAAAATGTTTTAATGGTTCTCCAATGCATTTAGAATAAAATCCAATTCTATGATATAGCCTGCAATGCCTTATATGATTTCCCCCCTGTACCTCTTTGATTTCACTTCATACCACATTTGCTCTCACACTTTGAACTCCAACTGCTACTGACCTACTTTATGTTCCCCTAATGTACCCAGCTCACTCCTGCCTCAGAGGCTTTGTTCCTGCTATTCTCTCCACCTGAAATGCTCCTCTTACAGATCTCTCCAGAAAGATCCTCCTTATATGATTTCCCCCCTGTACCTCTTTGATTTCACTTCATACCACATTTGCTCTCACACTTTGAACTCCAACTGCTACTGATCTACTTTATGTTCCCCTAATGTACCCAGCTCACTCCTGCCTCAGAGGTTTTGTTCCTGCTATTCTCTCCACCTGAAATGCTCCTCTTACAGATCTCTCCAGAAAGATCCTCCTCATTTATGCCTTAGGTCCAATGTGATCCATACAGCAACGCCTTCCGTATCCATGCACACTCACCTGAGCACCTCCATCTAACTGCTTTTCAAATTGCCGTGACTGATTAGTGCATCAAAATTAATATCAGACTTAAGTATTTGTTATTGCTAATAATCGCAGCCCCTCCATAATTCTAATGATAAGAATACCACTTTCTAACTACAATCTCCTCCTTTTCTGGTCCCTTTCTTCTAATGCCTGGACTCCCCCAATACTTAGTGCAAGGACTAGTAATTAATCTCACCAGCTTCTCAGTGTTCCTCAACCCCTTCATGTCCCATCTTCTCTCCTTGCCCAGCTCAAATTTCCAGGTCCATCACTCAAGTCTGAAGTCCTTTGGCTCCCTCTTACCTTATTGAATGTGGACATTTGCTTTGTAGAACCATAATTGCTTACTATACTTCTGCACAGCTTCACTGGCAGAAGAAAACACAGACCAGAAGAACTCCTCATAGCCACCTTAAATTCATGACCACCATCTTCAAGTGGGCCTTTTCTGTGTCCTCACAATCACAGCGATTTTTCTATGTCCATTCACCTATTGGCTCAGGCAAACATTCAATGCCTTCTTTTCTTTCTTAGTCCTTCAACTCTGCTTTCTTCTTCCTCTTAGCTAAGAACCTTGTCTCTTGCCTCACTAAGAAAACTGAAGCAGTCAGAAGAGAACTACAAACACCTGCCACCATATTTACTGACCTGTCAATTTCTGAACACATGTGCTTCTTTCTTAGTCCTTCAACTCTGCTTTCTTCTTCCTCTTAGCTAAGAACCTTGTCTCTTGCCTCACTAAGAAAACTGAAGCCGTCCGAAGAGAACTACAAACACCTGCCACCATATTTACTGACCTGTCAATTTCTGAACACATGTGCTCTGGTTTCCTTTCTGTCAGTTTACATGAGCTACTCAGGCTCTCATCTAATGCCAACCTATCCATTCCTTTTCATCCTTCTCATCTGTTCAAAGATGCCACTTAGGCAACACCCCCTTTTCCTTTACGTTTTTTTTTTTTATTTAATTCTCTCTTCTACATCATTCCCATTAGCATTTTTCCTATCTTAAAGGAAAAAAAAAAGAAAACCTCTTCAATTTTCTTAACCTCAGCTATTGTCATATTTCTCTGCTCTCTTCTGGTCTACAATGAAACTTCTGAGGCATTATCTCTAATTTCTGTCTCAAATTTCTCTTTCTTAAACGTACTCCAGTCAGATTTCTCCACTGGGTGTCCACCAAGGCTATATTGCCAAGGTCATGAATGACATACATTCCTAATCCAATTTTCTATTCACAATTCCCATCTCACGCTTATTAGCATCTAACACAGTCACACTCTTCTCTTTATAAAACATTTTACTCTTGTAATATTTCCCTCTCATAATTTTCTTTCTATTTCACTGGCCATTCTTTCTCCCTCTCCATTGCTGGTTTCTCCATTTCTTTTTACCCTCTTAATGTTGAAGTTCCAGGGCTCAGTATACAAACACTTCTTCTCTATCAATATTCACAGCCTTGATAATCTCATCCAGTGTTGTGGTTTCATCTGTTTAATTTCCTAGGGCTGCTGTAACAACATAGATCTGGAGGCTGGAGATTTGAAATCAAAGTATCTGCAGGTCCTCACTTCCTCTGAAGGCTCTAGAGGAGAATTTGATCTTGTCTCTTTTTAGCTTCTGGTAGCTCCTGACAATCCTTGGCATTACTTGGCTTGTAGCTGCATCACTCAAATTTTCTTCCTCTATCATAATGTCACATGGCCTTCTCCCCTTTTTGTGTCCCTATATATCTCTTGTCTCTGTATCCACATCTCCCTCTCCTTAAAAGGACACCAGTTATTGGATTTAAAACTCTCAAATCCAATATGGCATCATCTTAATTTATCTAATTACATTTGTTAAGACATTATTTCCAAATGTCACATTCTGAGTTCCAGGCAGACATGAACTTAAGTGGGTTGGGGCAAAAATAACTAGCTACTGTTATTGTTATAATCAATGCCATCAAAATGTCATTGGCTGCCCATTTTGTTCCAGGGATTATCTTAAATGCTCTTCTCATATTTCATCATTTAGTTCTCAAAAAAATACGACATGCACATTAGTATTTTATATTAATTTTACATATAGAATAAATGTTGGAATGTCTAACCTGGTTGGACATTTAAACATCAGCCATTTTATGCAGATACCTCCTATAATTTGACTGTGATTTACATCCCTCTGAAGGTTAACAGCCATGCTTGGCATCTTTCCTTAGTACCCACTGCATGTAAATAAATAAATAAATAAACAAACAAATAAATAAATAAAGCATTTAATGAAATGAAGACATATGATAATCCCACTTTGTTAGACTTCACAGAGAAAACATTAAAACATGATTTGTGTCCATTCTGAAGTCAAACTCCATTGTCCAGCACTTATCCTTAAATCGTTGCTTGCACAATTAAATCTTAAATACAATGAGATAAGACATTGATGAAAGAAATTATAGAAGACACAACTAAATGGAAGAAATAGCCCATGTTTATAGATTGGAATAATTAATATTGTTAAAATTTCCATACCACCACAAATACCCTACATATCCAGTGCAATTCCTATCAAAATTCCATTGGCAATTTTCAACGAAATAGAAACAGACAATCCTAAAATCATATAGAACCACTAAAATTCCTTAACAGCCAAAACATTTTTGAGAAAGAATACAAAACTGAAGGCATCACACTCACTGATTTCAAAGTATATTACAAAACTACGCTAATCAAAACCATATGGTACTAGCATAAAAAAGACACAAAGACCAACGTAACAGAACAGAGAACACATAAATAAACTCACACATAAACAGACAACTAACATCAAAAACATCAAAAAATACACTATAGGAAAAGTACAGTCTCTTCAATAAATACTGCTAGAAAAACTGAATATCCACATGCAAGAGAATAAAATTAGATTATTTTCTTGTATGCAAAAACCAAATTGACAGCAAAATGATCAAAAGAGAGAAAAGACAACCTTCAGAGTGGGAGAAAATGTTTGCAAACTATGCATCTGACAAGGGATTAATATCCAGGATACGCAAGGAACTCAAACAACTTAACAGTAAAAATACAAATAACCCAATTAAAAAATTGGCAAAAGAGCTGAATAGGTATTTCTCAAAGGAAGATATATGGATGGCCAACATACACATGAAAAGATGCTCAACATCACTCAACATCAGGGAAATGCAAATCAAGGCCACATTGAGATATCATCTCACCACACTTAGACTGGCTATTAGCAAAAAGATGGAGAATAACAAATGCTGGTGAGGATGCAAAGAAAGAGGAACTCTGCAAACTTAGAGAAAATTATGTTAAGTGAAAAAAGCCAGGCACAGAAAAAGAAATACTGCATGTCCTCAATCAGAGTTGGGAGCTGAAAAAAAAAAAAAAAAGAAAAGATAAAGAAAAACAAACAAATAAAAAAGGAAGAAAAAAAAGATACAACAGTAACAATAATACATTGAATTTTTTTTTTCCTTTTTTTGTCTTTTTTTTTAGTGTCCAGCAACGGATCGCAACCCTCAGTGTCGCGCCCGTACCGGACCGGGACCGGCAACGGGATCGCAACCCTCAGTGTCGCGCCCGTACCGGACCGGGACCGGCAACAGAATCACAACCCTTCAGTGTTGCGCCCACACCTCGCTCAGCCAGTGAGCGGGAACCGGTCTGTATGTGGGATCCGAACCCTCCACGGGAGCGCCACCATGCTCCCAAGTGGCACACTGTAGCAGTGCACACCGGGCCGGCCCTAATATATTGAATTTTTAAAAGCAGAGAACGGAACTGAGGTTACTGGAGGTACAAAAGGGGGAGGGGGAGGGGGGTAAGGGAGGAATTGATTAAGGACCATGAAAAATGATAATATTGTATAATGTTGAATATATTAATTACCCTGATTTGAGCATCACATATGGCACACAGGTAATGATATTCAATTTTGCACTCCATGTATATGTACAAGCAACTGTATTTCAAAAAAACAAACAAAAAACCAGAAAAACTAGTTAGAAATGGAATGCAAGATGTGCAGCCGTTAAACTCCTAGAAGAAAACACATGAAAAATGCTCCTTGACATTGGTCTTGGAAATGATTTTTTGTATATGATACCAAAAAAGGTACAGGCAACAAAAGAAAACATAAGCAAGTAAGACTACATCAAACTAAAAAGCTTCTGTACAACAAAGGAAGAAAAAAAAATCAGGAAAATAAAAAAGAGATAAAAAAATTAGAGATAATATTTGCAAACTTTATATCTGATAAGAGGTTAATATCCAAAATGTATAAGAAATTCAAACAAATCAATAGCAAAAACAAATAACCTGATTTAAAAATGGGCAAAGGAAATAAATAGACATTTTCTCCAGAGAAGACATACAAATAACCAACAGGTATACAAAAAGGTGTTCAATATCATTACTCATCAGAGAAATGTAGATCAAAACCACAATGAGATATTACCTCACACCTGTTAGTAATAGCTATTATCAAAAAGACAAGAGACAACAAGTATCAGTGAGGGTATGGAGAAAAGAGAACCCTGTACATTGTTGTTGGGAATGCAAATTGTTTCAGCCATTATGAAAAACAGTATGAAGGTTTCTCAGCAAATTAAAAATAAAACTAACATATGATTCAGCAATCCCATTTCTGGGCATACATCCAAAGGAAATAAAATCAGTACCTCAAAGAGATATCTGTACCCCCATGCTCATTTCAGCATTTTTCATAGTAGTCAAGATATGGAAACAACCTAATAGTCCATTGAGGGATAAATAAATAAATAAAATGTGGTATATATATTTATGATACTCTTTTTCTATGCAAATGACTTTTGAGTTAAAAGTCAGATGGGTTGTGGAATATTTTGTGCAAAATACACACACACACACACAGTGGAACATTCTTCAACCATACAAAAGAGGGAAATCCTTCCATTCCTGACAATGTGGATGATCCTGGAGGACGTTATGCTAAGTGAAGTAAGCCAGACACAGAAAGATAAACACTGTATGTTCTCACTTATATGTGGAATAGCAGTGAGTAGAATGGCGGTACCAGGGGATGAAATGGGGAGATGCTGGTCAAAGGCAACAAATTTTCAGTTATAATATGAACAAGTTTTGGCAATCTAACGTACAGCATGGGTGGTGATGGATGTATTAATTAGTTTGATTGTGGTAATCATTATACAATTTATATGTATATCAAATCATTACATTGTACACCTTCAATATAGTCTACCTTTATTTGTAAAGTAAGCAATAAAAAAAAGATGACTCCAAATTTTAGAATATAATGATATTTTTAAGCTTCTTGAAATAAGTGACATTTTGTGCTTTAAAAAAAAATTGCAAACTCTGTGGAAGATAAGTCACTTTGCAGGGCAAAGGTAAACATTAACGTTGTTCTCCACAGTTTCTCTTAGGCAAGGTGAGGAAAGATTAGAACTGAAAAGAATGAGCTATACTAAAGAAAACATTTTCAGCTATTTGAGAATTTCTCATGAGTCAGTAACTTCAATGTGCTGAGCAATCCCATATCCACTGAGCCATGATGGTTTTCTAGGGCTCGATTCATTTCTTATTCAAAAACAACCTTGAAAACTCCCAGAGGAAGTAATACACAGGTACCAAATCCACCAGCCTAGTCAGTGATGGGTTCTGATTTACTTTTTTTCAGCCCTATTCTAAGCACCTTAATAAGTAACAATTATCCTCTTCTATTTTCAGTGCTTCTGTTTACGTTTGCACAAAATATTCCACAACCTGTCTTACCTTTAACTCAGAACTCATTTGCATAGAAAAAGAGTCTCATTACCCAAAATGAATGCAGACCAACTGCCATGCTTGCATGGCAATTTTTATTTTTCAGTTGGTGTATATGAGTGAAACTAAACAGGTTCCTCAGTTCTGGCCTGTCCTCTGAATCCATGCTTCACAGCGCGTGTAAAACAGCAGCTCCACAAAACTCCATGGGAGAGAATGGCTGATACTTTACCTACTAAAGATCTGTTTCCTTTCTTCTGAGACTCACAGTTTACTCACATTTACAAACTTTCTCCTCTTTTTTGTATATAATTTTTGTGGTTTGAAGGCGATAGTCATTAGGACTCAACATAGTAATTAGTTTTTAAGGTATTATTCAGGACGAGACAGCTTTGTAAATTTTATGTTCAGTTTTTATGATTCACTTACATTTGAATATAGATGCTTTTGATCATGAAACTTAAAACTTTATCATACTTGGAACTAATGTTAGTGATTGTGTGTTTTGAACATTTTTAAGAAGATTTAATGACCATAGATACTGACAGTATAAAGCGATGCAAATTTACAGGAATATTAGGCAGCAATTTGTGGTTTCTTACCTAGTTGGCTGAAATGCTACTGAAGGCCACTACTTCTCTCTGACGAGGAGCTCATGTTCATTTTCTTACATTTCTGTGGTGTCCCGAGCAGGGCTCAACTACAGCAGGCTGTCCATCAACACCCATTACGTTCCTGTGCTTGGAAGTAATACTCATAAAGTCTCTGCCCAGACCTATGTCCTGAAATATTTCCCCTATGTTTTCTTCTAGAAGTTTTACAGTTTTGGATCTTACATTTAAGCATTTAATCCATTTTTATTTGATTTGGGTATATGGTGAGAGATAGGGATCCAGTTTCACTCTTCTGCATAAGGATCTCCAATTTTCCCAGCAACATTTATTGAAAAGGCAGTCTTCCCCCAATGTATTTTTTTGGCTCCTTTGTCAAAAATCGGTTGTCTGTGGGTACTTGTATTTATTTCTGAATTCTCTACTCTGTTTCTTTGGTCTATGTGTTTGTTTTTATGCCAGTAATGTGCTGTTTTGATCACTATTGCTTTGTAGTATATTTTGAAGTCAAGGAGTGTGATCCCACTCCCCAACTTTGGTCTTTTTGCTCAGGACTGCTTTGGCCATTTGGGATCTCTTGTTATCCCATATGAATGTTTGATCTAACTGTGAAGTATGTCATTGGTAGTTTGGTGGAGATTGCACTGAATCTGTAGATCACTTTGGGTAGTATGGTCATTTTGACAATATTCATTCTTCCAATGCATTAACAAGGGATGTCTTTCCATTATTTGTGTCTTTTAAAAATTTCTTTAATCAGTGTTTTATAGTTTCCATTGTAGAGATCTTTCACCTCCTCAGTTAAATTTATTACTATGTATTTTTTGTTCTTGTTGCCATTGTAAATGGTGTAGCTCTCTTGATTTCTTTTGTTGCTAGTTCATTTTTTGGTGTATGGAAATGCTACTGACTTTTGTATATTGATTTTGTATCCTGAAACTTTACTGAATTTGTTTATCAGGTCTAGGAGTTTTTGGGGAGAGTCTTTAGGTTTCTCTATGTACAAAATCATGTCATTTACAAACAGGGACAACTTGACTTCCTCCCTTCCAATTTGGATTTTCTTTATTTCTACCTCTTACCTAACTGCTCTGGTTAGGACTTCCAATACTATGTAAAAAAGAAGTTGTGAGAGTGGGCATCCTTGTTTTGTTCCATTTCTTACTTGGAAAACCTTCTTGTTCCATTTCTTACTTGGAGAACCTTCAGCTTTTCCCCATTCAGTATGATGTTAGTTGTGGGATTATCATAAATAGCCTTCATTTTATTAATATGCTTTCCATCTATACCTAATTTGTTGAGAGTTTTTATCAAGAATGGTTGTGGGATTTTATCAAATGCTTTTTCCACATCTATCAAGATGATCATATTTTTTTTCTTTTGTTCTGTTGATGTGATGTATTACTTTTATTGATTTCCATTAATTTTACTGTGTGTTGAACCATCCTTACATCCCTGGGAGAAATCCAACTTGATCACAGTATATAATTTTTATGAATAATACTTCAGAAACACAGGTAACAAAAACAAAAGTTAACAGATGGTATTATATTAAAGCTTCTGCACAACAAAAGAAACAATCATCAGAGTGCAAAGACAACCTGCAGAATGGGAGAAAATATTTACAAACTATGTATCTGACAAGGGATTAATATCCAGAATATACAAAGAACTCAAACAACTCAATAATAAAAAAACAAGTAATCTGATTAAAAAATTGAAAAAGGAGCTGAGCAAACACTTTTGGGAAAACATACAAGTGGCCAATAGGCATGTGAAAAAATGCTGAACATTGTTATTCATCAGATAAATGCAAATCAAACCACAATGAGATATCATTTCACCCTATTTAGAATGGCTATTACTAAAAAGACAGAAAATAACAAATGCTGGAGAGAATGTGCAGAAAGGGGAACATCACACATTGTTGGTGGGAATGCAAATTAGTACAGCTACTATGGAAAACAGTATGGGGATTTCTCAAACAACTACAGATAGAACTGCCATATGATCCCGCAATTCCCCTGCTGGGTGTATACCCAAAGGAAAGGAAGTCATCATGTCGAAGGTGTATCTGCATCTTCATGTTTATCACAGCTCTATTTACAATAGCCAAGAGTTGGAACCAATCTAAACGTCCAGTGATGGATGACTAGATAAGAAAAGCACAGTGTACATACACAATGGGATACTACTCAGACATAAAGAAGAATGAAATTGTGCCATTTGCAGCAACATGGATGAGCTTGAAGAAAGTTATGTTAAGTAAAATAAGCCAGGCATAGAGAGAGAAATGCCACATGTTCTCACTCATAAGTGAAAGCTAAAAAAGTTGATATCATAGAAGTAGAGAGTAATGTGGTGGTTACTGAAGACTGGTGGGGGCAAGAGGAAGGAAAGGGATGGGGAAAGAGTGGTCAGAGTATACTAAATATTAGAGATATAGGAAGAATGGGATCTAGTGTTCTATAGTAGTATAGGGAGACTATAGTTAACAACAAAGTACTGTGCATCTTTGAAAAGCTAGTCAAGATGATGTTGAATGTTCCTAAAACAAAGAAGTGACAAATGTTTAAGATGATGGATATACTAAGCACCCTGATATAATCATTGTTCACAGTATGAATGTACACAAATAGCATATTGTACCTCAAAAATATATGCAATTATCATGAGTCAATTTAAAAAAGTAATTGAAAAGAAGGAAAAAAGATAAATGGAGAGCAGAAAAGTAGTTACAAGAGACAGGGAATGAGATTAGTAGACTGGTACAAAGTTGTAAAGTTACAGTTATATAGAATAAGTTCTGGTGGTGACAGTAGCTAATATTATTATATTATATTATATATTTTAAGATAGTTAGAAAAGAGGATCTTGAATATTATAACCCCAAAGAAATGATAAATGTTTAGGTGATAGATATGCTAACTATTCTGATTAGATCAGTATACAACATATGCGTGTATTGAAACAACAAACTGTACCCCATAAACATGTACAGTGAAAAAAATACATTAAAATTTAAAAATAAAAATGATAATTAATAAAACACCCATTATGTGCCAGGTATGATGTTATGAACACTATCTAGAGAAGAAAGACAGTCTTCCTCCCAAGATACCCACATCCTAGTGAGTGACTTGGAACAATAAGCAGACTATTACAGTTCAGTGAAGAGGAACATGAGGTGGGAGCTACACAGGGGAAACTGGAAAATCACAGAAACCTCGCCAAGGGAGATAAACCCTGAATTGGGATCTTGAAAAACTTCAGAAAATTAATGGAAATATAATCATTATCTTTCTTCTATTCTTCCACAAGCTTTCTGAAGTACCTTTGTAAAAACTAGCCATGAGGACAAGAGGAAAAGAGAGGATTTACTAGAAGAAAAAACATGTCAAAGGCAGGGGAGATATAAAAGGGATGGGGTGCATGTCTGTGGTTGGCTGGCAAGTAGGTATGTCTGTGTGGAATAAAAAACAATACTTGTCAGAAAAATTGGGATATGAAGCAAAACTCTGACTGTTAAGGAAGCCCTTAATTCTATCTAGCCATGATTTTTAAAAAAACCATCATTTTGCTTTTTCTAAGTGTTACCTATGAAAATAATTTCAAAAGAAGCACTGCCATGGATGTCAGTTGTGATACATTTTCCAATGATGTCATTCCAGGGAGTGGGGGTGGCAGGTAGCAATTTGACCCACGGCACAAATTTGTCCACATAGCAGGAAATGAGGCCACACTGTACTTAATACCCAGTTCTAAACTGTACTCAGCATCTAAGAATGTGTGCAACACTTAATGAGCCTTCAAAAAAATGTGTTTTGGGTTCAGAATGATGATTTGTAAAGTTTAAAGATTTGAAAGGTGTAACTTGGTCAGACGGGTCCCCACACTCATTGGTCCTAGTGTCCATTAGCTTCCAGCAGCCTGACGACTGCAGAGAAGACGGAGCAGTTAGTGACAGCTTCAGGCACTTCCATAAATGAAAATATAAATGATGGTCAATTAGAGATGATTTCCTAAACCATTTGCTAAAATCATTAACAAATAGTGTAACTAGCTCAAGAATAACTTCAGGCACTTTTCACAATGCAAAGTCATCAGGATATAAATATAGGATCCTGTTTACTGTCATAAAAACAATCACATGGAGAGCTTTTTTGGGTGGGTGGGGGAGAGGACTCCAAGTCCTGCCTCTGGAGTCCCACCTGTTCTGTGATGTGCTAAGGTCTTTAGTCATCAGCCAGCCAGTATGTGCTTACTGAGTGCCTAGTATGCACCTGTCTTTTTCTGGGCCTTGGGACTCATGGAGCTCACACCTATCAGAGAGCCATCTACAACAAAATAAGTGTCATGACCCATAGAAAATGCCCCAGGCTCTGGGGAAAATACAATGGGCAAGAGAGGAGGCCGGCCTGAGTTAGGATCCACCGACAGTCCTTTCTCTAGCTTCTCTGCCTATGTTAGCAACAAATCTGCCTTTCTCCATCATGCCTTTGACAGTGTTACTTCTCTGTGAAGAAACCACCCTGCACATCAAAATCATAAAGTCCAATCCCTGGCCTGTATTCTCTAGTCTCATCTCAACCTGTCTGTTAGCTGTATTTCCAGGAATGCCCTCCCAGTGTCCTATACTCCATGCAAAAGAGACCTACATCTTATTATTATTTTCCCCACTTTTCCTTTTACGTAATAGATGCTGCCTAAATACCAACCAAATGAAAGAATGAATGCATTTCAGAAAACCTGTGCATAGAAACAAAACTAATGCCACCTTTTTACTACATAAAATATATTTGTTCCCTAATGGCAAAGTTGAAAAAGAGACAAGTTTGCTTTTCTTGAAAGAAAAAAAAAGTAATTACATTTGGGTTTCCCCAACATTTAGCAAAGATCTGCAGAGCTCGCTAAGCAACACTTCAGAATTGAAAATGTATTCTGGTTCAAAGAAACATGGGAAACTTTCTGACAGGAAGTTTAATTCACCATGTACAGCTGGGCTGGGTCAGATGTGAAAGGGCTTTTCACGCTGTTCCCCTGAATTTAGGTTTGTAAGGCAGGTGTTTGACGAGAGAGTGAAGGTACTTATGGACAGAATATTCTAAGACATATTTTGCAAAAATTAGAAAGAAAACCTTCAGTCCTCAATGAAGGGATGTCCCAGGGTGGAGAGGGATGGAAGGAAGTAAATCATCTGAAGGGTTATAGATAGCATTCAGGCAAAATTAGATAAGAGAAAAGATCACTTCGGGCAGTATTTGGTGACAGGTTGTATGCAATAAGGCAAAGGGAAGAGCCATGAGCCTAGATTCCAAGACCAAGGATGGTCTGGGCCCAGCAGGGTCTCCAGTCCCATCACTCACCTTCCTCCTCTGAGGCTGCTAGACGTCTTTCCAGCTCCTCCACACACCATCCGCCCCTGTGGGAGAACCCTTGCCCAGCCGTCCCCTCTGCTGGCATCAGCTCCATACACTTGGCCAGCCCAGCCCAAGTGTAGACGGCAGCTCAAATGCCTCTCACTCAGGGAGGCCTTCTCAGCACTGGCCCCTGGCACCTGTTTTCATGTGAGCTCTCTCATAGTATTTTGTCACATGAAACTGCACAGTCAGCAATTATATTTCTACTAGTGTGGATATCTTACTAATATGTGACTCTTCCAATTGAGCGAAGCTCCAGGAGGACAGAGATTCTGTTTTGCTCATCTCTGCACCTTCAGAACTTTTCAAAGGTACCTATCTGGCACACAGTAGTTAATAAATATGAATCAAATGAATAAAAGAGGGAATCCATTAATAGCATTAAGTAAAACAGAATATAGAAAGAAAAAAAAAATGCAGGTTTCCCAATGCAGGAGAAAAATTGGTTTTAACCACTATATTTTTATAGGGAATATTGTTAAAGATGGCAAACCACAGCAAGAAATGTGGGACTGGAATTTTGGGGGTAAGTGGAGATGGGAAATGGGGATCTAAGAGCCATGAACTCAGGAGGTTGTATAGACTGCACCTTATTTAATTCATAATAAGCCATGTGTAAAAAGGCATTGCTTTATAGCAAGGTAGGAGCGTTGCCTACAGATTAGTTCTTCTGAGCTCTCCAGTTGAAAAGGTGCACAAGAATAAAAGCCATGTTTTTTCATAAGATTTTCCATAACCCTTTCAATGACAGAATTATTGTACAGTTCCATGACATGGTGGCCTGGTTCAACTTTGAGGCTGTGTGCTCATCAACATGTTTCCTGAGAGGTGGGACAGATCAGTGGTTAAGAGTTTGTCCAGGTCAGATCCCAATGCGTCTAGATAGTACCCGTAGACCCCTGGGCAAATCAAATGAACTCCCAGTGCTGCATCTCCCTTCTGTGCAGAATGCGTAGAATCATAGTTTCTACTCCATGAAATGGTGAGGGCTAAAGCCGTATTACATACTTTAAAAATATCTGGAACATAACATTTAAAAATGTTAACTAGACTTATAATCATTATTGTGATGACTATTATTTAATCTCTCTGAAGCTGCATTTGCAGGAATTCCATAAGGAATCAGATTAAAGAATGCATCATCATAATCATCATCACTACTTCACTTGGTCTTGATCCCCTGTGTCATCATTTTTGTCATTGTTAAAATGATTCTGAAAAGAGCTCTATTAATGCAGCACCACATTTAAGAGCTCCATTTGCTCTATAGGGAATTGGAAAGAGGCAAGTGTGGGGCTGAGCACTGAAACAGACGTCTGGAGTGCTAGTCTCATTACCAATTGATACCAATTGAATGTGTACAATTTGCTAGGTAGGGCGGCAGCCTGGAAGAATTGTCAAAGACCTAATCCTCATTTTAAGTTCAAATTTCTGCCTGGTGAAAGGGAAATTTCAAAACAGATGAATTTTTGGGAGAAGCAGGTTTATAGAGAAAGGAACCAGTGGTTCTTATTTGTTTACTGATTTGTAAGGAAAGACCTAATCCTCATTTTAAGTTCAAATTTCTGCCTGGTGAAAGGGAAATTTCAAAACAGATGAATTTCTGGGAGAAGCAGGTTTATAGAGAAAGGAACCAGTGGTTCTTATTTGTTTACTGATTTGTAAGCATTGTCAAAGACCTAATCCTCATTTTAAGTTCAAATTTCTGCCTGGTGAAAGGGAAATTTCAAAACAGATGAATTTCTGGGAGAAGCAGGTTTATAGAGAAAGGAACCAGTGGTTCTTATTTGTTTACTGATTTGTAAGCAAACCTGTGCCTAAACAATCACATTTGCTAGATACTAATTCAATTGCAATTTAATTCTGAGCTCAACCAAAGAATGTCCCAAATAATTCTCCTACCCCTTTCCCTGGGTGAGGGAGCAACTAAAAACAGAGCAAGCCATTAACAAACAGGGCCATCTGATCTGCATACATTTCATCTAGATAATTGCCTTCAGTGGGAAGAGAAATGTTATTTTAGTCAGAGTTGGGATTTAGTCACTAATGTGCTTCAAAGCCAGTAACTAACTCGGAATTATCGAATCCTAGACCATGTTTTGAACATTCCCTTCCTCCTCATCTTTTCTGTTGATCAATAAAAATTTCTGATAGCCCAATGTTTGTACAAAGCCGTGGTTTTCCTTCTGAAAGCCATTTAGTATCACTTACCTGGTTTTCAAATCTCAGTTACAAAGTCATTCCTTCACATATTCACGTTCCACTTTGATAAAATTGGGCACAATCTCCTCTTACAGAGGAAGATGAGAGGCATTTACACTTGCCCTTGGGTTGTAAGGGCTTTGCCTAGTTACAATGCTGAGAAAGGCATAATCTTAAGTCCTTAGAGATGGGTGTCTTAGAAATCAAAGGCATTATTTATTATTTGCAATTCATATTTGCAAAGTGCTTTGAGCTCCCTGGGGAAAGCTGGAATACAAACACGAGGTATGTGTATAATTAATAACTCTTCAGTGGAGATTATGGCCTCTCCCGGTAAAAGCATATTTATACACTGACACTCAAGCAAGATAGTTAAATGATTTCAAAACAACTCAGGGCATATTCCCCCTGGACATAGGGAGAATTCATTTGTAGAGTACTCAAGAACATGGATGGAAGCTATTACAGACACAGCACATTGCAATCCACTCTCATCCCTGGAGAGCACTGCGCGCATTCACATTGAGCTGGGAGACGACTCGACTCTGCTTACTTGAAAATGGGCAGGGAAAAGCGTGATAGTCATTATGATAAAATGTGTCAGAAATCCTCTCCCAGAATATTATGAACCAAACAGAAAATTAAATCACCATTTCTAATTCTTCCTTCTATAAACAGTTCACGAAATTAACATAAGTGTTTGATGATGAAAACCTGCAAGGGATAAGCAGTCTGTGGCTGGAATAATTTCATTTTAGAGGTCACTTTAATTTTTTAGATGACATAATGATTTCTATATCTGTCCAAATGTAGTAGCTTCTGACTACTTCTAATAATGATATACAACTGCATTTGTGTGGAGCTTTACAAAGCATGTTGCTAACTATTTATTAACTCCAGAATCTTTCATGAGAGTCCTAAGGTAAATAACTTTGTCTGCTTTTAGCCATTTTTTCCCCTATCGTCATCCCCTGGAAAATGCTTTGTTCCCCAGTGACTCATCTTTTTCCTTTCTACCCTCCCTGTCTTTAAATATTTCTCTAGTTGACCTCTGACCATAGAATAAAGGTGCAGTTTCTTATCACGGATTGCCAATCTTAGTTCCAACTCTCCTCTGATATGTCCTCAATAATCTAGGGGAGAGAGAAAGGGGCAATATCCTAAGGTAAATAACTTTGTCTGCTTTTAGCCATTTTTTTCCCTATCGTCGTCCCCTGGAAAATGCTCTGTTCCCCAGTGACTCATCTTTTTCCTTTCTACCCTCCCTGTCTTTAAATATTTCTCTAGTTGACCGCTGACCATAGAATAAAGGTGCAGTTTCTTATCACAGATTGCCAATTTTAGTTCCAACTCTCCTCTGATATGTCCTCAATAATCTAGGGGAGAGAGAAAGGGGCAATATGTTTGCCATGGTGTTAGTGTTGTCCTTATTAATAATAGTATTGTGATCTATGGCAAGAGACATAGCCCCTCTTTGAATCTTTGTTAGGTCAGTTAGAAGAGAAAGAGTTAGGTGGTCATTCTTTACTGTTTGAGTTTGAGTTTTGGTAAGTCACTCAACTTCTCTGCTCCCTCACTGCAAAATAAGGATGTTAATGCCTATTTCACAGATTTTTTTTGGTAGATTTTGACAAAAATAATACAATATTCCAGCCTTGCACAATACATAATAGATATTTAACACATAGTAATTGTCCAGAGGCCTGACACATAGCACCATGCTTTGAAACAGCGTAGTGCTAAATGCCATACCAAGGTAGGATCTTATGTCTCAAGACCTCATTAATACCACACCAAACCTCCTGGCATGGATCTGGATGTGGTCATCTTGGATGATGCTCACCCCTAAGCAAGCTCCTCTGCATTCTAGAAGCTTGGTCAGGGGGTTCCGTAAAGGACCTTTGCCAAGTTCCACAATAATCGTGGCAATTTGTTAATGTATATCTAGAGCCCTAAAAATTTGTATACACTTATATTTAGCAATTCCACATCTAGAAATTTAGCTAGCATAGTAATTGGGGCCTCAAATATTCAGCAGTGATTGATCATAACATTTGAAAAAAGATGGCAAAATGCCAAAATCAACCTAAATGTCTAACAATAAGAAAAAATGTAACAGACTATAAAATCTAATACAATTTATCTGCTAATATATAACAATATTTAAAGATGTTTAGAGAAAAATATTAAATGAAGATAATTCTAAAACAGTGTGCATAGGCTGATCCTATTTGTATTTACATCAATACGTAGATAGATAAAAGCCACCACTAATTACGACCTCTGTTTTAAGCACTATTCTAAGTGCTTTATCTACATTACCTTATTTAATTCTCCCAATCAATATTATTATCTCCATTTTAAAAATGAGGAAATATTATTACTCAGAGTAGATATTGTTATTTCCATTTTTAAAATGAGGAAACTAAGTGTCGAAGTGCTTTATAACTTGACCAAGTTCACAGAGCAAGCAGGTGAAGAAAATATGGTCCTAACCCAATTCTCTGCTCCCAACTCTGCTAACAAATAAATAGATAACTAGTGTGCTGGATCTAAACTAAAATCTTAGCCTATCTATCTTGGTGATGAGATTAAGGATGGTTTGTTATTTCTTCTTTTCGTGTATATTTATTTGTTTTTAACTTTTCTTTGGTGTGTTACTTGTGAGTTATTTGAAATCTATCTTTAGAGCAAGTACACAAGAGGGCGGTGTTGAGGAAGCACCTGCTCAGTAGGTGGGTGGTGCTGTGCTGGCAATGCCACAGTGCACTTGAATCCCTGGCTACGGTTTAGCCCAGCATGTCCTTGGCATGATTTAGTGGAGCCCGCTGTCCTGTTACTTACTGATTCTGCTGCCCCAGCCTCTGCTTTCACTGCCATTCAACAAGAAATACATACTGGAAACTTGCAGAGGCCTTCTGCTGTGACTCCCCCGATAGCCTAGATATTTATACATGAACTCCTTCTGTCTGTGTGGAACAGCTGGCTAGCAAACCTGCACCTTAATTAGCCATTTTTCCCTGAGGAATTGTGCTCAGTAAATTCACTCTTTGGAGAAAGAACAGCTGGTGAGATGAAACAACGGTCAATTGTTGAAAAATTTATTTTCAAAGGATAGCATCATTTGTGAATATGGGGGAGGGTTGTGTGTATGAAAGACACCATGCGGTAGGCTCTGGACTGAACCACTTGCAGCTAGTTTGTTCCGTAATGGTCAAGAACACAAATTTTAGGACGGAGTATATGGTGTGAATTTTGGATCTGCCACTTTATTAGCCGTTTATTTAAACCTGCTGTGCCTCAATTTTGTGATTTAACCTGGAATATAGTGAGAATTGCTTAAGGTGACCATGTACCCATCTCCTATCTCTGGTTGGTATGTAGGACACATAGCAGGTCATAGGTAAATTTGGTAAATTAAGCAAACACATCATACTTATAGAGAAGCCATTTCTCAGACAAATTCAGCTATCCAAATGCAGTTTAGAAATAACCGAGAGGGGAAGGGAACTTGAGTTTTTCGAAAACATACTATGTGGCAGGCATGGTTTTAGGTGTTCTGAATATTCATCCTTATTCATAACAAAAAAATTTTAAAAAATAAATAGAAAAATAAGTTATTATCAAACTTTACAGCCATGGAAACAGTCTTTGAGAGATTAAATAGGTCTTGCAAGGTTAGGGCATGGTAGCCTCAGGTGTGAAACGACAATGTTCCTCCTGTAACCAAGGCTGACATCCTAGCCTATGACCCCACTGTGGGTACAATTCAGACAAGAGCATTCCAGAGCTGACTTGGGGACTGTTTACTACACCAGTTTGCCAAGACCAGAGACAATTAGAGGCTGCAAGTTAAAGGGCTCCCTGTAAATTAAAAGCCTTGATCTGAAATAGCAGATAGCAAGGAAAGAAGGAGAAAAACTGCAGAATACAGACAAGAGATCCAGCTACCTTAAAGATTACTCTATTACAGTATGAAGTAAGCATTAATATTTCTCAGCCTGACATAGAGCTACTTATGAAAGGATACATCACATTTAGTTGGTAATTGCAATAAAGAAGGAAAACATAGTATCACAAAGCAAATGCTGAAATAGCGATGTTTTATTTACAAATCAAATAAGAATATGAGTGGGGTATGGTCCCCCTGACTTCCTCCCTTTGTTGTCAGATACTTGTCCTCCTGTGTAGCCAAGATTATGGGACTGAGGTACAGCTGTGGCTTAAGTCTCTCCAAAGAACATGGTCAGGGAAGAAGGTCTCGCTTACTGTAAGTTATCCTGGGAGACAACAGCTCAGGTCTGGAAGGCCTTAGGGCTTTTCTCATCATAACATCTGTAGAGACACTGGAGTGCACTGACTTGCTGTTTGGAGGCCTTAAATGTCCCAGACCCACCTGCCCACAGTGAGGGTTGAGGGAATCTGTGCTGAAAACTCCTGTAACCCATCAGTAACACACAGTGTGCCAGTGACATGCTGGGATGCTCGCCCAGTCACACCAAAGCTTTCTGATGATAAGAATCCTCACAGATGCTCTTGACAATCAACATTTCTGAAACCTCATCACAGGCCCTCTGAATCAAGATCTGCAGGAAGAGGTCTGGGAAGGTGTGCATACATGTTTCCAGCTGCCCAGGGGAGTTCTGTCTCAGGAAGTTTAGAAAATATTGCCTGGTTACAATAATGGTTTTTCAACTGTAGTCAGAATTACTTGGAGGTCTTGTTAAAACACAGAGAACTGGGGCCCAATCCAGAGTTTCCAATTCCTCCGTCTGGGAATGTAGGAGGAGGGTGATAAAGACATCAGAATCTGCATTTCTAACAAGTTTCCAATTGAAACTGATGCTATGGTCCAGCAACCACACTTTGAGAAGCTCTGTGTTAAGAGAACTTGTCTGGCCTCAGAGCAGAATGGAAGAAGGAAGCATGCACTTCATCCCAGAATAAGCAGTCAGGGGCAGAGGCGGGGCTGGAAATTGTGCCTCACAATTTCCTCACTCACCATCCAATCCCACCACCTTCTCTCTTTAGCTCTTACCATACACATCTCTGAGCTTCCCTAATCTCTTCTATCAATTCTAAGCCTACTCCATCAACAAATCTGAACATCTGTGGGGTCCAAACTGACTCTGAGAAAAGGCCGTGCAATCAACTTTAAGTATTTACCTTCACTAGTAACCCCGAGAATAAAAATTAAAACAACAGTGTTAATACTTTGGTACAGTTTTAAATAATGTAAAGATAGGGTCATAACTTTTGTTAAATTAAGCTATCTCTTTTAGTTTTTAGTATTTAATGAAGTCATAACTCTCTGGGTAAGTTCTCAAAATTCAAGTGATTCAGATTTTTAAAAATACCATTTGACTTTAATATCTCAATTGCATTAATGTAATATACAGTTATTTCATTTATATAAAAAAGCAGAGTATGCTAAAATACAAGAATATTCAAGACAGATATTTAAATCCCTAAATTCACTTTTACTGAACAAGCCAATGTGAGTTGACTCCTGAACGTTCTTACTTTTCTACAGTTATGGGTACTTTTGAGATTCTAGTAAAAGATTTCCTATGCCCAGAAAATCCCCATAGTCACAAAGCACAAGGATCTAATTCCAAAGGATCCTGGATATTCTGAAGGGGTCGCTGTCATGCTCCACATTCCAAGAACTCCTGGTATAGATACTACAGCAGGTCACTACAAAAAGTATATTTCCTCTTCCTCTTCCCCAATTCCAGAGTAAAAGAACACCTTTGACCAGCAGCCACCCCAGGCCACAAAGTATAACTCCTCCAAGTTTCCCATCTCAAAAGCTGTTCTAGTTGGGAAGGGGCTCATATTAGAGCAAGGGAGAGCCTTTATGATGCAGTCATTTCTCTCCCATGAAGATGCTGCTTCAGTCTTGTGCTGGCCTTAGGATCTCACTCTACTCACAGTGCAAGGAGCTGCTCTATGGTCAATATCAAATTTCTGTGGTGGCTTCTCATAGCTTTGTCTTGTTACCTTCTTGCAGCAGAGTCAGCTTAAGTGGCATTTTAAGACAAAAAATTATATGGAATCATTCTCAATGCTTACATACCTATCTCTGAATACAAGAAAGTTTTTGTTGGACATGAAAAAAATATAGAAAGTAAGTGCTATGGGAGGCAAATAAATTACTGTTTTCCAATTATTTTAAGAATATAAACTTGTTATCCTCATTAAGGATAATAAATCACACATATCCTATGTTCTGTGCCCAAGAAAACAGATGATAGGTAGACCTTAGCAGAACATGGAATTTTTACCAAGAACTCTCAATATGAGAGCACATGGTTTAAATAATTATTATCTTCATTTATTTAATAATTTTCAGATTTTACCATTGTCTTCTTTCTTGGTCATTCTCCCATTTTTACAGTAGTTAAGAGTATATGAATAGCTGAAATATTTGTAACATGAAGAGAAGTCTATATTATTTTCAGGAGAGAAAAAAAGTGGGGAAGAACAATATGAATTTAAACAAACCTTTGTTTCTTATCTTAGATCTTGTAAGCGTATGTTAAATCTGGAAGTACAAGAACAGTTGGAAAATGAATAAATTAATAAACAATGTGTTAGATCCTTTGTTTGAGTGACAGTCCTGAGGAAATGCAATTAGCCAGGCACTAGGACTGGTAGAACAATAAGTGAACCTTAGGTGCACTCACCTGCCATCCCAGGTGGACACCACTAACCATACCCTCCTCAAACTGGGGGCATAGTGGCTTCAGAATTGTTCCCAGTGCAGCCATAACTAGTCAATGGGAGTTGCCATAGACCTCACTGCCATGCTTGGACAGCATATTATTTTAAGTAATTGACAAGACATGGGTTTTCTTATGCCAACATTCACTAGATGCCATTACTGAGCAAAGCCTCCACTGATTGCTCCATCTTGGACACTCTTTGGATCACACTTCTAACCAATGAACCCCCTTCTACTGTACACGATGGATAAAACATTCTAGCAAACTGTGTCATCACAGATTTTTGTTTATTTCTTTCAGTCAAACAGCCAGCACCTGCCAGCAAGCATGCTATTTCCTGTTTGGAAATGCAGCAGGGGAATGAGCAGCAAACTGTTTCTGGCATTTTAGCAAGAAAATTGAAAATAACACACAAAGATAGCAAAAAGGAATGCTGACTCCCAGATGGCTCTTGGAAAGGGCATGGTCACTTGTCTAAAAGAACATCAGAACTGTCACTTATTGCCAGCCCATGCTGCAGTCAGCAACTACTTCAGTAATAATAACTGCAACTCATTACCACAAACTGACTACTGACTTGGCAGTGACACCCTGCTAGGCACTTCAAACATACTGAACTCAGTCCACGCAACTACCCTCCAGGGTTCTATTGCTATTATAAATGGGGATTCTGTGAATCAGAGGTGTTCAGGGACTTGTCCAAGGTCCATCCAGCTTGTAGGTGTCAGAACTGTGACTAATCACTAGGTCCACCTATTTTTACTTACTATACCACTCTTTAGTCTGATGAGGGCACCAAAAAAACAATGTGAACAGGGACACTGATAATTTCCTTCTTGTGACTGGAGAAGTTCATTGATTTGCAAAAAGTTGCATGGCTAGTTTGCAATAAAGTCAGGGTTAAAACATGGATGCTTGTAAAACTTAGTCTGTAACTCTCTCTGTGTTTAATCCAGAGGGTAAGGGGCTAGTGTGGTGAATGTCTTTGCAAGGGTGAGTAATGCAATTGTGTTGAGTCAACGAGACTAAGTATTTGATAACAGGTCAGTTTTAGAAGAGGATTCCAACACCCAACACAACAGTTACTAAATATATAATGAGTGGCCTTTAAAGATCAGTAGCACAAGGAAGCATATTAGTTTCTTTAGCACTAGATCTACTGTCTTAAGTAGCTTTCCCAGATTCATCCCTCAAGGCGAGGTTGGTTCTAAGCGTACTCATACCTGTGCTTATCAATTGTACCTAGAGTGACTATATAACTGGTGCTGTGGTTTGAATGTTTCTCCCCTCCAAAGCTCATGCTGAAACTTAGTTCCAAATACGGTCTTTGAAAGGTGGGCCTTTAAGATGTGATAAGATTGTGAGGACTATGTCCTCATGAATGGATCGATCTATTCATGGTTTAATGGGTTATCAGGGAATAGACTGGGGACCTTACAAGGAGAGGAAGCAAGCATGTAGAAATGCACTGCTGGTCAGGCCTCACTGTGTGATTCCCTTTGTCACCACAGGACTCTCTAGAGTGTCTCTACCAAAAAGACAGCCCTCACCAGAGGTGCCTCCTGGACTGTGGACTTTCAAGCCTTCAAACTGTAAGAAGTAAACTATGTTTCTTTACAAATTACCCAGTCTCAGGTATTCTGTTAAGAACAACAGAAAATGGACCCATGCAACTGGTATGCCAGGATTAGTCCCAAATTATGCCTGTTGTGTGGGTAAATTATAATTAGCACATCCTGGTACTCTCAGAAGTTTTCCTGCTTTGTTAATAAATTATTGGTTGCATTAATCACAGCATTTATGACAAAATATTGCATTTTCTTTTCCCGTGTTATTTTCATTCTGCAAGACTATGAGTTCTTTGAGGACAGAAAGTATGATTTATTTGCCTCTATATCCCCAAACTTCAACACAATGTTGGGCACTCACAGGTACAGGTGGGGCTCAGCAGATATTGACTTTTTCCCAAATGTCATCTTCCTGACATTTGTACTTGAGATGTCTCTGCTTTCTGCTTGAGATTGAGTATTTCCATTTAAATTTTCTATCAGCTGGAAAAACATGCACAGTCTAACAGAATATCCCACAAAAGTTTCCCATGCAAGCCAAGCCTTTTTGGCAAATGCTCTGAAGTGAGTACCCATAACATCTGCATTTGCTATATAAACATCACAGATTCGGAGGGAAATGACTCAGAGTTTGTCTAGAAATGAGACGTTGATCTGTTTCCCTCACTTCATTGTCTGCAGCCTTGTTTTTTACTTTATTTAAAGAAAAGACTTATGACTTCTGGATGCAGAAATGCTTTTCAAAAATGGCAATACTACATCTAGTTGGAAGAAGGCTAATACCTGCATCATGTTTTCCCATGAACAATTCATGCAACGGCAATCAGCCAATTAGGTGATTTGCATACATGATAATATGAATATAATTATTTGTTTATTACACTAGTTAAAATTGCCCATGATGCTAGTCCCAAAGGATAAAGGGAAGAGTTAAATAGGACAAGGTTGTAATGAAGGAAGGTAAAGAATCTTAATGTGAAAAAAACAAATCATGAGAAACAAATGTTCAGGCCACGACACTTCTATCGAAATCCACCAACCCAGTTGAGAAGAGGGCTGGGTTGCATCTGGATTAAATTTCTGGTATTAGCAAGGATGATGGGCAGTTGGGCAGTAATAAGCCCTGAGGCTACAGAGCACAGAAACAAGGATCATCCAGGAATAAAATCATAACTGAAAGTCAATCAGATAGTCGGTTGTAATAGTTGCACCAAATGACTTGGTAATAAGACAGAAGCCAGGTGCTCTGCAGGAAGAAGAAACCCCACAGCATAAGAATCAGTCAGCAAGCATAGTGTATGGCCAGAAATACTAGATTTCTAACAAGTAGCAGGCATGCAGCGAACAAGTCCTGAAGACCTCCACATGGTGCTGGAGTGTAGCCACATACCCACGTGTGTCTGTAGGACTGACCCGCCCTTCTCAAAATTTAGTGTCCATTATAATCATCTGGAGGAATGATTAAAACTCAGAAGGTTTGGCCCCATACTCAGAAATTGGGAATCAGTAGGTGTCTCCATCTGTTTTGTGTTGCTATAACTGAACACCTGAGAAAAGAAGTGTACTTGGCTTATGGTTCTGGAGGCTGGAGCATTTCATCCCATCTGGTGAGGGTCTTGTGCTTCTTCAACTCAGGGCAGAAAGTGAAAGAGGAAGGAGAAGTGTACAAAAAGAGAGAGGGAACCAAGTACCCTGATGACACACTCTCAACTAATACAGAATTTATTCACTTGCGTGAGGCTCATCTGTCCATTCATGGAAGCTGATCATCACAAACAAACCGCCACCCAACACCTCTCAATACTGTTGCACTGGAAATTAAATTTCAGCATGAATTTTGGTGGGGACAGACCACATCCAAACCATAGCAGTAGGTCTGGGGAAGAGTTGGTGATTTGCATTTCCAACAAGTTCCCTGGCAATGCTGATACTGTTGGTCCAGGCTCATACTTGGAGAATTATTGCTGAGGGCCCATACAGATTGTAAGACAAGGTGACCTTTACAGGGACCTATATGCAACTGAGCCATATGACATCTGGCAAAAGAGGACTGCAGGCAGGGAGAAGGTTAGTGAAAAGTCCAAAGAAAGCAGTGGGCTGCTGGACACATTTGGGAATGATGAGAGGTAGGTGAGCCACATATGAAAGCAGATGGAAACGGGAGGGATGAAGTCAGGGCCATATTTTATATAAGCTGTTAAGTCCAGGAAGAAGCCCAGATTTCCTTCCCCATGACAAGAAAAATCACTGCAGTTTTGAGCAGAGGAATAGCATGATCAGACTCATCACATTGTGAAAGGATAGCTCTAGGTGCCTTGTGGAGAATGGGCTGTTGTGGGACAGGAGGAGAGGGAGGGAGGCCCAGTAGGCGGCTATGGAAGGATCATGCAGAAGCCTGCAGCAGTGAGGTGGTAAACAGGGCTTGGATTCAGAATATATACTGAAGCTACAGGTGAAAGGGGTTATCTGAGAATTACTGATTTGGAGATGTATTTCATGAGTTCATTGCCAATTTTAACTTCAGCAAGCATCTCTGGGAGCCAGTTACCTAATAGTTCCTGGGTTGTGGTTGGTCAGAGGGGTTTCAAGGAGGAAGCTGAGGGACAAGTGAGGCTTCAACAGATTGAGTATCCTGCCCTGTTTGAAAATCCAGATGTCAGTCTGAAGGGGTCTTTGGAATAGGTGTCAGTGTTAGGAGGGTGCACAACCATCCCCTCAGCTTCTTTGTCCAGCACAGGGAGCTCCGCACTTAACATGATTCCTGACTGTGGAATGCCAAGTTAATTCCAGGGGCGATGGGAAAAGTGTTCACAAGAGTAGTGGCCTCTACGAGGTGAGAGCAGATCTTGGATGATAGCCAGCAAGAAAACAGAGTCCTCGGTTCTAAAATGACAAGGAACTGAGTTCTGCCCACTACCTGAGAGTTTGGAAGTAAAAGGTTCCCCGGTGGAGCCTCTGATGAGACCACTGCCCATCCAACACTTTAATTATAGCCTGTGAGACCCTGAGCAAAGGACCTATGCCTGGACTTCTCTCCCAAGGGAACTTGAGAGAAAAATGTGTGCCATTTTAAGCCACTAAGTTTGTGAAAAAGTATTACTCAGCAATAGGAAACTAACACAAAAATCCAGATCTCTGGCTTTTTAGTATAGTGATGTTTATTCATTTACATTGCTACAGGTAGAACAAACACCCCATAAACACTCAACACTGTTTCTCCATGATTCATTCTCAACAATAACCAACTTAGCAAACATACATCATGTGGAACAGTAGTCCTGGTTTTATAATTTTAGATTTATAGTGGCCCTTTACCTTTACAAAGTCATTTATCAGTAAGTCAGACACAAATGAGGAAAAAATGGAAGAAGCAGAGGTTGGGAATCCAGGACAATTCCTGGGAAGAATGATCTTAAAGGAGGAAAAGAAGAAAACTGGGGTTGTATATTTCATGATGCTATTTTCAGCATGTATTTCCCATAGATGCATCTTAAGCACTTTGGAGCAATGCCAACCCGGGTGCAATGTAGTTGTAAGTCAATATCATTACAACATAGGCACTTAACGGGAGGACATGACTGATGCAATACACCTGCTAGCATCAGAAGAAAGCTTGCCCGCTCTGGGGAAATAAGTTTCCAATAGCCCATTTCTATTCCTTTTCACTTTGACCTTGATTTATTGCCTTTGCCCAGCTTGAGTATGACAAAAGCTTCAGCTTTCAGCACAAAGTGATATTCCACACTCCACTAAATATATTTGTAAGACAAGGGCAGCCAACAAAATTAAACTGCCGGCACAAAGACCGGCTGTTATTTAAAGCTGGATAGAGATTATGGGGGATTATTACTTTATCAAAAAATATTTCAGCGACGAGACCAATGCTTATTTCTGCAGTACCTTTGGCTGTGTGCTAATTTATCCCCCATCTTGCACGGATTTAGTCCTTTTTTGCCAATTTATTGAAAAACGCGACAAATGTCAGTGCCCTGTTACAGGACACCCCAGCTTGCTTAGTTATTGCTACAAAGAGCTGAAAATCAAGACCTTGAAAGGAGAATTATGTGCACTGTTTCTTTGATTTTTATCGTTGTGCTTTCATTTGAACTACTGGGCACTTTATTTTTAATCTCATTTGTCTTTTTAGAGGTCTCACCTAAGGAAGACAATGCAAACACCGAAAAACTGACAGTATTGCCATTTTGGAGCTGGCAACTTGGTTACATTTTTTCCCTCTTTTTTTAAATGCCATATTATATCTGTTTTAAATTGCCTCTCTTTTAAGATATTTTCTCCTCAGACTCTTAACATACTTTGAGAGGAAAAATACCTATTAAAAATTAGAAATAAGAAGATGAGAGTAATTTATTTTTATTATCAGCTACAATGTATTGAAGTTTTACTGTCATTTTAGTTTCATGCTTTTAAGTAAAATTGTTATCCAATTTAATCTTTTCTCCTTCTTTCTTTGATATGCTATAATGCACCACAAATATATGACAGTGAACTCTGTTAATGATGAGCCTTTAGAATATGCTTTTAAAAGAGATCTTTTACTTGGGAAAATAAATGTGCCTGGTTTATAAAAGAAGCTCTTAAGCAATTTCACTAGGAAAAGTTGTCTACAATGATGGAACACTTACTGTGTGTAGACCATGGGCCTCCACATATGCCAGGCCAGCTGTACTGAGTCCTGGAATTAGTATCACAGTGGTGGAAACAGGTTAACAGTGATGGTGACAATTTCTATAATAGATTGCAACAGCAGCCTGTTATGAGGGCACTTAATGTAGTCTTTGGAAGGGGATCAGAGGTGCTTCCCAGAGAAAATGACATTAAACTGAGATTTGAAGAAATAAGTTTCCCGGCAAGGAAGGATGGAGGCAGGAAAACGAGAGAAAGTTTTGAGCAAAGCTGACAAAATATGCAAAGATTCAGAGGAAAGATAGAACATGACATATCCAATAATCTGAACATAATTTAATATAGGTAGAGGGTACAGTAGGGTGTGAGAAAAATGAGAGTTAAAATTTCATAGGAAAGCAAGAACCTGAGACTGAGGAGTGTTTAGAAATTAGCCTGAGGGAAATGAGATTTCCAGAGAAGCTCCTGGAAAATGAGTGACATGAACATATTTAAAATTTTAAAAGATCACCCTGGAAAGAATAAAGCATGAATTATAAGGGCACAGGCTGGAGCTTTGGAGAAATATTCAGACACTGTGGCAATGACTTGATTCTAAGACTAAGGTGGCCAAAGATAGCTGAAGTGGGAGTGTAAAGAATTGGAGGGATATCAAAGAGACTAAGAAAGTATATTCAGCCCAATATAATACGAGAATGTTCATTATAATAAGGTTTATTGATGGACTCTGGAGGGATGAGAATGAGAAAGGATGAGTGATGCTTGTTTCTGACCTGGACATTTGGGTAAATGTCCCGAGTATTTCTCTGAGAAAGGGAAAACTCAGGTGGGAGCTGATCTAGATAAGGAGAAGGTGGTGGGGTGGATATTGAGGTCAACTTGGGATATGCTGAATTTCAGGGGCCCAGGGGACAGCCAAGTAAAGTTGTCCCCTTAGGCAGCTGGGATAATTCTCTTAAAGCCAAGTAGTCCCATTCATGCTAGGCATACAGGCTCTTCATTATATATATAATTACCAGTTGAAGTCATAGGAGTAGATGAGATATCTCGATGAGGTGTATCTTTCTTCCAAAAAAAGGCAGACTGCCACAAGAATGTCAAAATTTAAAAGGCAGACACAGGGTGAGGTGTCTATACAAGACTGAGAAGAGGCCATCAGAGTTCCTCTAAGAGCATGCCATGCTCTAGGAAGTTCATGGAAGGTAAAGCCTAAATAGATCTGGCAATGAGGAGCTTCTTGTCAGCCTTAGCATAAACTTTTCCAATAAAATGTGTATAACTGTTTAAAAAAAGTAGAATTGTTTGTTATACTTGTTGTTTCTGACTAAATTATTCCATCATTCATTCTCCCATTCATTCTTTCATTCATCCATTGAAGGACTCCATTAATTGGAGACATCAAAATATGTCATGCATGCAGCTGGGTACATAATCATCTCACGTGTCTTCAACCAATAATATCCTTTAGATATTCATATGTATTTATTGGTGGGGAGAACTAATTTTCTATTAACAAAAGTGTACACCTCTTTATATTTTAACAATGGGCTCATTTCAAGCATTTAATTATTTTTTTTTATCAAAGTAATACATTTAAAGAGTCAAATTGTATAGAAAGACTTAACATGAGAAAGCAACCCCTGCCCCACCCTCAGGCCTTCCTCCTCACATGCCGTTACTTTTAGTTCTAGTTTTCTTGTTTTCTTTAGCTCTATTTCATTAAATATATTGCTATTTTTTGATTTATCAATTTTAAATATTATCTTTTGCCCTCCAGCAATGTTATTAAGAAATTGCCTTTCTTAGACCTGGTCATATAGGAGCCCTCTCCATGCCTCCAATATAGATATATCACAATTTTGTTAGGTTGGTTTTCAACATCCTTATTGTTTGTCTGATGTAAATATCAACCTAAGCTGGTATCTATCACTTGCATATTTTTTCTAGGGGCCTCTCTCCAAAAGCCCTCTCTTCTTTGGCCTCATTCTAGACCTTTAGACCTTATTTTCTGTCTCAAAACTACTGACATTCTGAGCCAGATGATTCTTTGTCAAGGGTCTATCCTGGATTTTTAAGATGTTTTGCAGCTTTCCCGTCTTCTATCCACTGCACATCAATATCACTCCCTATCTTGACGCTAAAATCATGTCTCCAGATATTGCTTAATATCCCTCAGGGGAGGGAGAGTGCAAAACCGTGCCCAGCTGAGAACCACTGACATCGACTGGTTGTTCTGCATAGCTGCTATTTTGAGATCACCTGAGCTCTTCCATAGTTGGTTCCCCAATTTCTGGGTTTTTCTTTTTTCATGTATTATTTAACTGGGTGGAGTACATTGTAGCAGACCTTCCTCCATGATGGCCTCCAATAATCCCTGCCTCCTGATATTTTTACCTTTGTGTAATTCCCTCCCAAAGCGTACTAGATGCACCTTCTGAGCTTAGGTTCTAAAAGATTGATATCTGCCTCAACTGTTCTTTTGTGTTCTCTCTCTCTCTCTCTGTATCTTCTGGGGAAGCCAGCTGACATGCTGTTTGAGCAGCCCTGTTGAAAAGCCAGCATGCCAAAGACCTGAAAACTCCTGTCAACAGCCACACGAGGGAGCTTGGAAGCAGATTATTGAGCCCTTCAGATTCCTGTAGCCCAGGACAAGGGTTTGACCTCTGAGAGGCCATGAGCTAGCATCACCTACCTGAGCCATTCCCATATTTCTGACCTCTCTCAGAACTGTGTAAGGTGATGTTTGCTGTTTTAATGTGCTAAATTTGGGGGTAATTTTTAATGCAGTATTAAATAACTAATACATGTATATCAAGTAGCATACCAATAAAGGTATTTAGGAAGTCTTAAAAAATGACATCACACATATCTGTTAATTTGACTAAACACTGGATTCCAGTGTAAAAACCATTTTCCCTCAGAATTGTGAAGATAGTTTTTTGCTATCTGCAACAAACAGTGCTCTATGCTAGTAATGAGTTCTGATCCTTTTTCTTTAAGAGATTTAACATTTTGCCTTTGCCTTGGTTTCTGTCTTTTTCTGATCACTGTGCTGGGTAATGAGAAAAACTTTTACATTAGTTTTCTTTTATTACATAAAGTATTTTCAATTTTTTATTTGAGAATACCCCTCCAAATCTATGCTCTCTATCTGTAAATCCTGTTAGATATTGGACAGCACTTTTTGAACCTCTGATTTTTTTTCTGTTTACGTATTGTCTACTTCATTGTAGTTTGGTTCAACGTGCTGGGAGATTTCTCAGATTTTATCTTCCAACTTTGTTTACTTATAAAAATTTCCTCTATCACAGTTCCAGGAGTTTTTTCTCACTGTTGCCAGTTTTAAAGAGCCATGTTCTTGTTTCATGGATTTATATATTCTCTGCCTCTTGAAGATACAGTTTTTACTGTTTCTTCTGCCTCCTGCATTATCCCTGTTTTCTCCAAGTACCTTTGTTTGTTTGCTTGCTTTTATCTTTATCTTTCCTCTTAGAGGTTTTATGGAAAAATCAAATGGTCCTTGTTATTCGTTCACACTTATGACCAAAGCACTACAGATTGGAATGAAGATTCCATGTGCCAGGGCTGAGCTTGTCAAAAGGTAGGCTTCATTGTCAGAAGATCACATGGGTACTCTATTTTTTTGTCAATATTGGCATCTCTAAAATTCTAGTTATAATGTATATTTTTCAAGGGGCTGTTCAGTTCTTCTATGGAAGAACACCCTTATCTCCTGTATGGAGAAAGGGAAGTCTCACTGTAAAAGCTCTGGGAACAAGGCACAAAAATAAGGCTAGGGATTTCACAAGCTCAAAGTGCAGAATGGTATTTAACTTCTCTCTTTAGTCCTATGTCTCCATCTTGCCCTCAGCTTTGGACAATCTTTGGTTCCATTTCTACATGCTAGAGAATAAATCTGGGGTGGAGATAGATAGGAACTTGCTTATCTTCCTGGACAAGGAAAAGTAAGACTTGGATGAAACAGCTCCCTGTGTGAACTTCACCCAGTTTCTCTCTGCCTTCATGTCTCAGTGCAGTCTCTACAGTGGCAGAACAGCCTGGTCTGAGCCTGCCCCAGGCTGCCTTCCCTTCCTGTGCATGGCCTAGGCATTTTTCCTAATCCCTCTGCCCTTCAATTTCCAAAATTGTCTTGATATTTCTTATCCACCCTAAGCTCTCTTCTGTTCTCTTGTCTTTTTGAGTTCCTACCTTTTTTATTGTTTTATGTCATTTTGGAGTAGTTTAAAAAAGAGAGATAATAAATTTGAACATTCATTCTCCATGTTTGAATAAGAGCACACATTTATTATATGTGATTATTCTGTGAACAAAAAAAATTCTGTCGAGCTCTATTAATAATTTTAAAATCATTTGTTCTGAGAAAGTAGCATGTCCCCATGTGCTGCTTCACTTCAGCATCTCAGTTGACAATGGCTGTCAAATTTGCCTGGCTCCTCTCAGAGCGTGGGGTTCTAGGTACACCTTACAACATGCATCACAGAAACTGACACCAATAAATAATGTTTTTTTTTTCCCCCACTTGATAGTCCTATGTGCTTCAGTGTGCACCAAAGTGTGATTTGCCAAATAAAAGGACATAGGTGGCAATGCCATCTATTGGCAATGTATTTCTAAGTATCTCAGTGGGATTTTAGCACTTTTTATGTATCACCCCATCATTTCTGCCTGGCCCATCTTTTAAATGAAGATCTATAAACAAGGCACTGTGGGGGCTACAGGAAGTAAATAGAGTGGTCCTGACAGAGCACAGAACTTAGATAAGCCTCGAAAAAATTGCAGTGAAGAAATGTCAGATTCCACATGAGCAGTACCCACAGTACAATGAGAGGTTGGAGAACAGAGCCGGAGAGCTTACAAATTAAAAAGTGAGATTAATGGGATTTGATTTCCAGCCCCATTGATTCCTGGCTGTGTCTTCCTGGACAAGTCATTTAAGTTTTCTGGGCCTAACTTTCCTCATCTGTAAAATGGGGAAGTATTAGTACCAACCCCACAGTCATTGTGTGAGAGTGAAATGAATTAATGTATGCAAAGTGCTGAAACCATAAGTTGGCACACACGCAGCACTTATAAGTATTAGCTGCTATGAACTATCTTCTAGGTGGGAGAGGAAGGATGGTCTCATGTGGGTGGTGGCAGGAATGTGAAATGAATGCACAAGGTTGAAAACTATTCCCCATGCATCTCTCCACGGCAGCTTTAGAATAGAGGATCCGATTTCCAGAGCCTCGTTTCTTAACATCGAGAGGTCAAGCTACTTATTAAAGTGGAAACACATCTTTAATAACTTGGAATTAGGAGAAGTGTTAATTCAAGGCCTGTTTCTGAACAAAAGGTAATTAACTGCACAGAGAACTGAATAAGCCCCGAGCTCGGGCTTCTGCTGAATTTGTTTCCCATCTCAAGATGTAAGTATTTACAGGTCAAGTGCTCAAAGAAGAAGAATAAAAACATGTTTTTTTTTCTCTGAGAAAAGCTTTCTTCACATACACTCCAACTGTTTTCTTAATCCGTAAACCTCTAATTAGAGTTCTAGTCCAAAAGCTAAACATTCAATTCCCTATACTCTCCACCCTGGCTTAAAAAAATAAAAGATAAAAGATAAAAGATAAAGATGGCTCAGTAATCAACCAGCTCTTTAGTCTGTCTTGCAATAAGGCTTCTTTGTATTTATCCCACACATTTCACCTGAGTTCCTCCAAACCCTTTACAAACAGGATCTCATTAATCCCCCACAACACTGCTGTGAGACCCTCGGCTGATATGATCATCCCGAATTTACAGAAGCAACAGCCAAGGCAACTCTCACATACCTTTTCTCTTTTCACAAACCATGAAGCATTACAAGGGTTGATAATAAGTATCCTGATTCTCACACTCCAGTTGTAAGCAGCCAGCTTGTTGAAAAAAAAAAAAAAAAATAGTGGCTCAATTCTTGGAAAATTTCTGAGGAGTTGTTTTAACTGAGAAAGTAAAAGTGAGAAGATCCAGAAGTCCCTCAGAAAATAAAGCCACAGAATTCCAGCTCCACAGAGACCCAGTTCCCAGACCCCTCTGCCTCTTGCACACATACAAATACTACAGGTGGCAGAATGGAATCTTAGAGAGAATATTATGAGGAACAATAGTACTCATTTAATATAATTTAGATTCCTGCTCATCTTCACCAAGAAGCCTCTGTGATGCGCCACAAGGAGCTGTCCTCTCTACTCACTGTAATCCTATAAAGTCTTCTCATGGAATCTGCAGGGCATTCCCACACTTGCTAGATATATGAGAGTACTTCTAAAAGTCCATGGAAAAATAGAAGTAAATGGTAATACAGATTTTTCCATGAACTTGTTGATGTACCCTTGAATACTTTGTTCTCCTGCTAGATTCAAAACACATAATTCAATCCAAGAATACTCTTGGCCAACTGTGTGCTAAGGTATTCTGCTAGATGCTGACATTATGAAGATGAATTGCATATGGATCCAAACCTCCAGAATCTCCCTGAAGCCAAGTACATCATATTTATTTTTCTATTATAAGCACATAGAACAGCATGTGGCACATGGTATGTGTTATGGACTAAATGTTTGTGTCTCCAGAAAATTCATATGTTGAAGCCTAACTCCCAATGTGGTTGTATCTAGAGATGGGGCTTCTAAGGAAATGATTAAGATTAAATGAGGACATAGGGTATGGCCCTGATTCTATAGGTTTAGTGTCCTTATAAGAAGAGACACTAGATATCTCCCTCCCTCTCTCTCTCTCTCTCTCTCTCTCTCTCTGCCCTCTTTCCCTCCCTTTCTTTCCTCATGCACTGAGGAAAGGCCATTTGAGCACACAGAGAAAAGGTGGCCAACCCATGGAGAGAGACCTCACCAGACAACAACCCTGCCAGCACCTTGATCTTGGACTTCCGGTCACCAGAACTATTATTAAATAAATTTGTGTTAAGTCACCCAGTCTGCAGTATTTTGTTATGGCAGCCATAGCATATTAAAACAGTAGTTATTAATAGATATTTGTAGAGTTAATTGCATTTTGATATTCTTGTTAATCTTATTTCTATACTAGCATTTGATTACTGCTCTTTGCCAAGGGACTTGGAGACTTGGAGAACTGTCTCAGTAGCCGCTCACCCCCACCCCATTGGTTTTTCTTGACACTGTCACATGCAGCTCAGCTAGCTCCACAGACGGTGTGGTTGGGACTGAGTTGGGGAGTTCCTCTGTTTGACTGTGTTTGACTGTGTCTTGCAGAGCCCAAACTTCTGTGAGCAGAACTCTTCATTAGTGTTGCTCATATGCTCTGTTCTACAGTGTTTATATCTCTTTCTCTACATATATACATCTCTTTTTTCATTTAGTAACATCGGATAAGTTCTCCAAAGTCTGTGTTAGAGAGCATTTGAGAAAGTTATTCTTAATTTTTTTTTTCATTTTCATGCTTGCGTATATTAAAATCTGCTGCCTTTGCCTTGTGACAGCCAGCTAATGAGCAGGGTGTGCAGCCTGTGCCTTGTCTTCCTACTTCCTTAGGGTCATGTCCTGCTCATGGAGTGCTCTGCCTCTAGGCACTGGGCAATTTTCATTTATTTTTTTGTGTGTTAAATTTTAATCCCAAATATCCTAAATCCTGGCCTTCATACTTATACTTTGATGACCCAAGTATGCTTATAATACATGTTATTGCCATTATCAATAAAAGAAAAAGGTGGTTTGTGATAGGTTCCAAACATAATGGCCAAGCACAAAATGGCCACAACCCCTCCCTGCTTCCCTTTACAAGAAACCTCATGATATCTGAGAAACAGAAACCCTTTGCTTCCTCAAGGGCACAGTTCTCCACCCTGGTCGAATAGCTTCCACATTAGCACAATGCCCCTCCTTGATTGTATCAGCCAGCCCTTGGTGCCCTATATACACTCTCTCAGCTCCACACCTGGTGCTGTCCTCCACTTTGTGGCAGCCTGGCAGATTCTTTTCCTTTATTAAAGCTTGATCAGTACCTGGCATTTCGACTCACTTTCTTTCAGTTTGCACTTTACAGTCTGTACATTACATCAGCTCACAGGATCTCATTTGATCCTGTCTTATGGCTACCCTCTCACTGAGCTCTCACATAGCAGTGACAGAAAGTTCTCTGGTGTCTCCTGGTGTAAAAACACTAATCCTATCAGATCAGGGCTCCAGTCTTCTAACCTCATTTACCCTAATTACTCCCTTACTCCAAATACAGATGCAGTGGGGGTCAGGGCTTCAACGTGTGAATTTAGGGGGGACAGAGGAGACACAGCTCAGTCCATAGCAAGCTTCAAGGACTTAATGAGCACACCACAAATTAAGGCAGCCCCTACAGCAAAAAGAAGAGAAATGAAAAACCACCCAGAATCAATTCTACTCATTATGCCTCTTTTTCTCAGGTCCACCGCTTAGCACTGTGGGATAACTATGATACTGGATATGCCATTTGCTCCTGCCCCTATCACTTGTCCTTCTTCTAGGAGGAAGTGAGGAGGAGGGCTTTTGATCACCTTCTAGAGGTCTCAGGGTGTCAAGATCATATTTTTGGGAAATACGTGATGGAAGGCAGCAGGACCTGGTGTCTCCCAGTAGGACATTGGTGGAAAGCCCAGAAATGTAGGCAATGAAACAACCAAAACAAAGCCTGGGAGATTTCAGAAGACTTTGGGGAATTCAAAATTCAAAACCAGTAAAGTGTTGCTTGACACAAGCTCAGAAACTGAAGTGGTCAAGACTTTGAAAGACCAAAGAAACAAGCTTTCTGAGACATGCTTCTCTGGGTCTGTTGATCAGGATTCCTGCTGCTGTGAGAAACTCAAGCATATGCTGGTGTCAGAGAGGGGGTGGCAGGAGACAGTGTTAAACTTTGAAGGGCTCCCATGAGAAAGCAGGAGTGGCAGAAGTGTTTTAAGGTCAACCCATCCGTGGCTAGCAGCTGTTGAGTTTTGTACTTTGAAGCGCCCCTCCCTGGATTCCTTCTCATCCCTGACTCCCTTGAGTTCGTCTATTCCAAAATATAAAGTGTCTTAGTTCATCAATATTCCCTCCAAGGTGTGTGCAATCACAAAGGCAGACAGTGTATCTTATGAATGTATACGTTAAAAAGAAGATTGATAAAAAGGAAATGCTGAAGCAAAGCCACGTTCCAAAATATAAAGTGTCTTAGTTCATCAATATTCCCTCCAAGGTGTGTGCAATCACAAAGGCAGACAGTGCATCTTATGAATGTATACGTTAAAAAGAAGATTGATAAAAAGGAAATGCTGAAGCAAAGCCACACGAACCATTTGGTGCTGGAGGGCAGCTGAACAACCACCGTAGGAAGGTGACCTGGGAGCCCCATTTGGATTTTGTACCCAAAATATTTCAACATGGATTGATGGCCTTAGAGTTAGTCCATATTCTAAATTTGACTTTTTATTTCTACCATCAAGGAGCTGAGAAAGACATAATAAAAGAGTAGAAAAAGGAATTGATTGGGGAATAAAAATATATATGTATATGTATTTTATCTGCAAGAAAGTAAAATGGAGAAAATGAGGAACAATCAAAGAAGCATCTTATTTTTATTATAAAATATAATGTCTGCCTGGAGGACACTGATTTATCTCTCATGACCCAACTCAATGGTCATCCTCCCCATGAAGCCTTTTCTGACAGGATTGGTCATCTTTGCCTCATCTACCTGGAAAGACTTTTAGCTAGTGTCTATGGCATTGGTTGTCCTTATTTATGTGTCTGTCCCCAAACTAGATTCCTTAAAAACAGGGCAAGGTCCTGTTTAACTCTGTCTCTCTGGTCCGAAAAATAGTATCTGCCTCCTGGTAAGTGCTCCATGACAAGTTTGAAGGAGTTCTCCCTGGTACTGTGGAAGGCAGAGATATCACCCAATGGCATCTTTAGAACACTCTCATCTCCCTCTCTAGACCCTTTTCCTCCTTTAAAAGCCCCTTCTCCTCTAATTGCCTAGTCTCTGAGAAGTCGTCTGTGTCTCAGAGCCCAAGATTAAGGAGCTACAACTGCCTTCTCTTTCCTGAAATCTCCTGACCTCAAAATGCCTCTCTTTCTGCCCCCTTCCTTCCATCCCAGAAATTAAAATCCTTTTCTTCACTTAGGAAGAAGGACGTGTTTTCATTTGAAAAGATGGTAGCAGCTCAACCTGAAAGTCTCCAGTTGGAGAAATTTCAAGAATAACGAAAAAGGGCAAGGAAGAATTCCAAACCTGCTAAATCAAACCCCTGCCAGGAAGGGACTCATGAGTATGACTTTGAGTCACATTGATCTTTTCTGCTCTGGCCTGGTCAACTCTATTAAACACATTGGCAAGCCACGAATTGTGTTCAGTGTTTACACAATTTATCTGTTTGACTCCACCCCCTGGCTTCTTAACCCAGCCTGCTGGGATTAGAGACACTTTGCAGGACCTGACTATGGACATTTGCATCTTCCTGGGGAGAGCTAAAAGGAGTCCTTTAAGAGTGGGCCTCTCATCGTAATTTCCCATAGATTCCCAAAGGTGTCTTAAATCAAAAAGAGGTTTAGAAACCTGGACAAACAGATGTTTAACTCCATCTCAGCGAGGTGTGAATCAGACTTATAAAGAAACTCCGATAAAGACCTTCCCCAGTTAACCTTTTACTATCTTGTTCTCCCGATCTTTTTCAACTTGTAAGTCTTCCTAACTTCCAGTAGTATCTTCAGGGACATATTTTTCACTGCACTGTTTCAAGGTCACATTATAGCTATCCCTAGCTCTTTATAATGCATCCCCCCCCCCATATGACCCACTGGAAATTAGGTTAATGGTCTAATACCACGAACAAACTGGAAACAAGCTGTAAGAATATCAATTCTTAATTCCTCAAAGCAGCATTTCAAAGTCTACAAATGAAGCCTTAACAGAAAGAAATATTAATGAAGGACTACACAAGAAGAGAATAAAGAATCACAAAATCTAAGACTTGAGAAAGAAACTCATATGTTATTATTTTTCTCTTTCATCCACTTCTGAAATTATCATGATTTCTCCAACAAATAGTCATTTAATTATTATTTGAGACCTCCAAAGACAAGGAATCACTACAACTCAAGATATTTTATTCCATTGTTATAATCCCTGAATTCCTACAAGATTAATCCTACATGTTAGTCAAAATCTACCTTCTAGTTAGGTTGCTTGAAAGAACTGGTAACATTTCTTTCTTCTATTTCTAGATTGTCTTCTGAAAAGTTTAAGGTAGTTTTTGAGTCTCTCTTTTTCCTTATCGTCTTTAGACAGCACCGTGTCCTGCTTATCTTTGCTTGTCTCCACAGTCCCTGACACTGCAGGTGAGAGTTAATGAAAGAATGAATGAATGAACACATATCTCAGTTGTATCTCTGTGGTATAAGATGGCATGAGGTGCCCAGCATTCTAAATCAGGGCATCTTCTACCACTGCCTATTGCAGGAAGGTTTTCTGGAGCACTGTGGGGTGGGGGTGTCCTGAGCCTGAGTGCGGCAGTTGGCACTCTACCACTACCTGCAGCTTAAACACCTGTCTCCTGTGGGTTAGCTTCAGCTGCAAGGACTCACACTTGAGCTTTCAACTTACCCTGAGACCTAAATTTCAAAGAACAAACAAGCAAGGCACAAATATCTCCTTGCTTCTTGCATTTATCCAGGGTTTGAATAAATGCAGATGTCTGAAGGATCAGTCAGAGCTTTAAATGAAGTAAGGGTTCAAGATATAAGAAAACAGGGACAGGGCGGAATTCAAGGATGCCCTCCCAATTAAATAGATTCAAATTATTTAAAATATTACAGAAAAAAACACTCTGTTTAGCTCATGTGGTTAAGATTACAGAACATGCCACTAGATTGGGGAAGGGAGGTGGAATCTCAGCTTTGCTCCTTACTTGCTATAAGATTTTGAGCATGTCTGTATGCCTCAGTTTCTACAACTATAAAAAAAAGTGTGTAGATTAATACCACCAATCAAACTGGGTTGCTATAATAATTAAGTGCTGTGCAGATTAATTACAATAGTGCTCAGGATAGAGTAGTGTGTGTGTGTGTGTGTGTGTGTGTACAATTTGACATAGTTTATTCCCGTTATGCCTTATCTGTGTTTATGGCAGGCATAATTTCATAGGCACAGCCTGACGGGTATAAATTTGTCTGTGGAGCCATACCCAAAAGATGATTTCAGGGGTGCTATGTGTCAAATGTGTCTCCTAAAAGTTTATGTGTTGAAAACTTGATCCCCACTGAACAGCGTTAACATGAGGATAGTGTTCTCATGAATGGATTAATTCATTTGTGGAGTAATGGGTTGTTGCTTATAACACATATCTGCAAATGTGGAAGCAGCTTTGGAACTGGGTGCTGGGCAGAAGCTGGAAGAATGTGGAACAGCAGGCTAGAGAAAGCCTATATTCTGGTGAGAACTTAGAAGACAGGAAGACCAGAGAAAGTTTGGAGCATTTTAAAGACTAGTTAAATAGTGGTTATCAGAATGCTGACAGAAATATGGACTGTAAAGACCATTCTGAGGAGGTCTCAGATGGAGATGAGAAGGAGCTTTATTGAAAATTGTAGCAAAGATCACCTCTGTTAAGAACTGGTAAAGAACTTAGCTGAATTGTGTCTACATTGGAGGGTTTAATGGAATCAGGAACTTAAAAGTGATTAACGAGGGTATTTGCCAGAAGAAATATCCAAGCAGCAAAGCATTCGGGCAGCTGTGTGGCTACTTCTAACAGCTTACTCTGGCTTATGCAAGTGAAAGTATGACATAAAGGCAGAATTTATAACTCAAAGTGAAGCAGAGAGTAAAAAATTGGAAAACTATCAGCTTGACCACATAAAGAGTGAGAAAGTGTATTTGAAAGAGGAAACCAAGGGTGTAGCTCAATGACCCATTGGCTGGGGAGATCAGGACAGAAATAAGAAATCATCAAGAGAATAGAAGGAAGATTCTGCAGGCATTTCAGAGATCTATGAGGTTGTCCCTCCCATCACACGTCCAGATGCCTAGGGAAACAGTGGTTTTGGGGAACAGGTCCGAGATGCCCTCCATGGGCTTGCTGTCCAGGGCCACCTTGCAAAGCTACTCTCCACACCCAGGCTCTTCCAGCTCTTCCAGCCATAGCTACATTGGACCCAGGTGCTGCTGGACCCACTGCTTCAGAAGATACAAGCTGGAAACCTTGGTGACATCCACATGGTGTTAAGTCTGCAGGCTTGCAGAATGCAAGAACTGTAGAAACATGGCAGCCTCCACCCAAATTTCAAAGGATGTATGGAAGAGCTTGGGGGTTCAGGAGGAGATTTGTCACCAGGGCAGAGTCATCACAGAGAGCCTTCACTAGAGCAATGTCAAGTGGAAATGTGGGGTCAAGGTTGCATCAGAAAGCTGCCACCAGGGACAAGCTTACTGGAGCCATGAAAGCAGGACTGTCACCTGGACCCCAGAACTGTAGAGCTACCAGCTCACAGCACCAGCCTGGGAAAGCTGAAGCATGAGCTGAGTCCAGAAAAGCAATAGGTGCAGGGCTGCAGGAAGACTTGGAGGTACAATCCCCTACCAGCGTGCGGTGGATGCCAGACATGGAATCAAGGGAGATTATTCTCCAGCTTTAAAATTTAATGCCCTCTGTGCTGGGTTTTGAACATGTTAGGACCTGTTTCCCCTTCCTTTTGGTTCACCTCTTCTTTTTATAAGGGGAATGTCTGTCTTATGCTTGTCCCAACATTGTGTCTTGGAAGTAGATAACTTGTTTGTTTTCACAAATGAGACTTCAGACTTTTGTGTTGCGATAGTTAAGATCTTAGGGATGGAATGAATGTATTTACATATGATAAGGACATGAGCTCTGGGGGCTAGAGGTGAAATGCTATGTGTCAAATGTATCCCACAAAAGTTCATTGTTGAAAATTTGATCCCCACTGTAACAGTGGTAACAAAGTTGGAAATACAATTATAATATTTGAAAGATGGAGTCTCTGGGAAGTGATGGGATCATGAGGACTGTGCCTTCATGAACAGATTAATCCATTTATAAAATAACAGGTTGATGAATTAATGAGTTGTCATGGATGTGGACCGGTGGCTTTACAAAGAGAGCACATGATGAGCTCTTGCCATGCTCACCATGTGATATCTTGTGTTGCCACAGGACTCTGTAGAGAGTCCTCACCAAGAAGAAGACCCTCACTAGATGCACCCCATGGACTGCATACTTTCTAGCCTTTAAAACTGTAAGAAACAAATTTTGTTTCTTTCTAAATTACCCAGTTTCAAGTATTTTGTGTTAAGAAACAGAAAATGGGCTAATACAGGGGGAAATCCACATCTTTAGTGACCTATGACCATCTTACCATGGTTGAACTACATTATAAGAGGAAGATCTGGTTTAGAAGGAAGATTACTGAGCTGATTATTGAGAGATCTTGGTTCTGGTCATGGCTATGTCCTGAACTTGCTGGCTGGCCTACGTGAACCTGCTTAACAACCTTGGTGTCCTCAGCCAGCCTTATCAGTGTCAGAGAGGCATGATGGGACAAAGCTTCAGACTCAACAGGCTGATATATTGATCCTAATCATAATCATATAAAAGTATGCTGATAAATAGGAGGTCTAATAACCCATAATGTTTCCCCTGTCTCTTGTAGGCTCTCCAAGGCTAGATGGGCTTGAAATGACCAGTCACCATCCTAGTCTCTCTCTCCTTTTCTTCTTCCCTTTCATGCCCCTCTTAGAATTAATAATGCCTGTTAACCCTGTGGGCCACTGTTATTATTATTATTATTATTATTATTATGCTTCAGGCCTGACTCAACTCAGGCACCCCAGTTCTAATGCTACCTTTAGGACGACACACCAGTTTTTACTTTCAATGCCATACACAATTGGAAAGCAAAGTGAAACAAAGAATAAACCAAGAAAAAGTAGAGTAAGAGACTTTTCTAGAGTTTCCTCGTAAGATCTGGAGAGGAGAGCACTGTGTATGCCCCATGCTCCAGGCTTCCTTTCTGCTGTGTCTCTCCACCCCCACCCCCCCAGTCCACCCTGAAACGCAGCTGCATGAATTGGGCAGGACAGATCTAAACCCCAAACTCGCCTCATGACACCAGCATATTATGAGGGGAGGCATGTTCTTGGTGGCAGGACAGTGTTCTTTGAGATCATGCTACAAGGATGTCCACATCTTTGCTCTCTTTGCCTATTCTAGCAATTGTTTCATCCCATAGGATTTTGATCTAATAGTGTTCTCAGACATAACTCTATCAAGAGTCCTCATCCTTGCAGGGAAGAATGAAGCAGTATGGGAAAAAAACCTGGAGACTGCTCCTAACAGCCCTCCTCACCGGGGTCTTTCAGTGCTCTTTGTGTGAAGTTCCACCCATCTATCATCTAGTCTTCTCGTATTCCATTTAGTCTACACTCTGTTTAAAATCTAATTCTCACCTATTACTTAAATTAATAATGAAAAATTTAGACACTAGAGCCTAAGTTCTATTAGATACCCAGTGATTTGGGAAATGATATCTTCCTTAGGTGCTGTGGTATTTAGCCTATCACTAGTTCGGAAGCTTAAATAATATGAGTAATCTACTATAGCCTTACAAAACTAATTTAGTCCATTTATTTAGTGTTAGTGAAAAAAAATGCCCTGTATTTGTGAATTTTAAATCAATTGGAATCATTTTTAAAAGAAAGGAAGCGATAAAATTTTGGTTTATAAAATATTAGTATACTTTTGTCAAATAAAATACTGTTTTAGAATAGCAAAAGCCATACTGTGTCATTATATAAAAAAAATATATAAGGCTCAAAAGAAAATATTATTCTCAGAAGTAAGCCCACTTATTCTACAAGGTAATGTGCAACTCATATATACTACTTCTCTCTAAGACCTGGACAATAGACTTCTACTAAGACAGCTGCATTTATGGTCGTTGTTTTAAAAAGCCGTTAGTAAAGACTGCAGAAAAGGTGACAGGATATATGTGGCAAGTGTCCTTCTGAAATTCAGATATGCTTATGATCTTCTCATTTACACTTAATAGATTCCAGCACAGAATAAATAATAAAGAATTACTGCTACACAGTTGAAGCAAATTAAATTCAATGCATTTGAGACTTCAGCAGTGAATTGATACTGACCCTGAATACCAATTGCAACTCATGAAGGTAAAATATAATCAAAGGTTTGGCTGGAATTCTGAAAATAAGCTGCCCAGGTGGGACAAACTTGTGGTGGAAATTATGCAGGTTGTGAAGGGCATGCAGTGTCCCTCCAGCCCAGTCTGACACGCCATCGGGCTTCATGCCATCAGCACTCACCATTCTTGCAGAGCAGGACAGCTAGGAAGTCCTGAGAAGAAGAATTGATAAAGAGCAAAAGGCTGGGTGCCTGAGCTGTCACAAAGCTAAACGCAATATTCTCCCTGGATGGAGCTGGATCTGTGTAAATAGCTGAAGATGAGAAGCTTATATTCTTGGTCACAGGGTAGGGCTCTTGAAACATGTAAGTAACCGACGTGCCAGCCTCAAAAACAGCAGAAACCTCTGCAAAATATAAGAGGGGAGAGCACACATTGAACGTGTAGTCAATTACTCAGGATAGCCATAACTGCTTGTTTAGTGTTTCCTATGCACCAGGCACCATGTGAGGGGTTTTACATGAATTATATAATGTGTTCCCCATGATAATTTTGGAGTGGCAGAAGTTATTATTCTTATTTACAAATGAGAAACTTGAGACTCACAGAGACTGAGAATCTTGACTAAGGTTGCATAGCTAGAAGAGAACGCTCGGGTTTGCCTCTTTAAGTTTAGGTGCAGTTCAACATACACTGCAGAATGACTAGCATGTAAGTTATTGAGAGTATGCCATTGGCAACGTGGAGTTTGGGGCAGCAGTAATTCTCTGTGATGTTGGGTAAAGTGTGAAGACCAAGGGAAACAGTAAAAATGGATTTTGTGGGAACAGTAGAAAAGGAATAAGTATACAACACCTGGACTCAATTTTCAGATGTCTAGAGCACACAGGCCATCCAATAGGAAGCAATCTCTATAGCACAACACATTAGATGGAGGTGTGCCACCACCATGGAGAAACATGGCATCTACCAACTGATGAAATTCAATTAGCAGGAACCTGCACATCAGCCGTTCCCGCTTGTAGAATGTTCTTACTCTGTTACCATTTAGTTTAGTGGAACTAGCACAGTTTGAATTAGCACCAAGTCTATAGTGTCATTGAACTTCATGCTGGCTGTGTGGTCCCAGGAAAGTTAGTGAACCGTATGGAGACTGTCTTCTCATCTGGTGAGTGGGAATCATAACACCTAGCTCATCAGTGTTTCTATGTGGATAAATGAGATAATGTGTGTAAAGTGCTAAAGAGAGTTACCTGGCATAGGTTCAATTCATAGACTCTCTGTGTTACAAGAAAATTTAACCTATACCCATCCCAATAGCCTTCATACAATGTGTCTGTTTATTGATTGCACAACCCTCAAATACTGGGATATTATCCTTGGATCAAGGTTGCTCTTGAGTTTGTTTTTAATTTTATCTCTGTGCAGTATCATGGTGCTGCTTCATAGAGCAACACACCTTACTTCTGGCAGCCAAACTCTGCCATAAAAACCACACAGTAAACATGAACATATATGGGCATGATTAATTTCCTTTTGTCCTGGAAGACATGTGGAATGTTCCTAATTCTCCATGAAATTCTCTGATTGAGTTGGTGGCACCTAGAGCATAATCAAATCTGACTTTTGCTTCCTAATTCTATTGTAAATTTGTTCCACCTTGTGAAAATTCTGTAACAGTCTGTAATAGTGCCAAAAAATTAAAGTTGCATATTTATGCATATTGTCTAGCATATTGGGAATACTAGTTCATTTTTATTAAAGGTTCGGATAAAGTGTTTCATATTTATCATGCAGGTTACAACATCACTACTCCTAATTATAAAAATATGCAGCAGACACTTGTGACCCTGAGGATTTTGGTTAATCATCAGTGTGATTCAAGCATTTTCCTCGAGTAAATTTCCTCAGGCATATTTGGCCCGCATGTTGAGTGACCATCTCCTAGTAAACAGAATAAAGGTTTTTTTTATTTGATGTTTGTGTGTGCTTAAACACAAGTCTACTTCAGAGCATTCTGTTATGAATGGCATATTAAATATGGGCGTATGTGCTACTTTCTATACTTAGGACAAAAAAATAAAAATTAAAAGCATTTTGTAATTAGAAATGTTAAACCAAATTTCTACTGCTGCTTTTCTCTCAGCCCCAGTTCTAATTATTTTTATAGTTTGGATATTGTCTATTTTGGCTTAAATTTAAATTCAGCAAAACACCTGAACTCCATTATTCTTTCAGTTTCTTATGTTTCATAATCTAAGAGTTTAAGCTTCCTCATCAAATAGATTGAATACTCTGAACATCCAAAACCACTGGGCTCAATGGATTGAAAAAGTTAACTTGAAGGTGATTACTAATGACCATGATGCTACTCCAAGCCCAATGTCAGTGTTAGTAACATCCCTTGAGTTCCCACTTGGTAGAAAGAACTAGGCTAATTAGTTCTGAGATGGTGGGACACATGTTTAAAAAATAAACACCAGTGGTTAGCCTAGGATTTGACGAATGAGTGACAGAGACAACGGTTCCCAGAGCTGTATGTCTCTGAAGACCAGAGCACACTGACAAGACCTGAAAGAGGAGCTCGAAGCTGACTGGGCCCTGAAGTGTGGAATCAATTCTGAGAAGGAGCTAGGAAACAGGACTGCACTGGGAGGGCGTGTGTCTCTGAGCCACCCTGAAGCTGGAACAAAGCACTGCCTGTCCTCAGCTGTCACAGGATTCCTCTTACCCTCAGGTAGCCCCAATATAAATAGAGATGAGTTCAGTTCCTATTTATGATGAGATATATAGTGGATGAAAAGACTGCAAGCAAGCATGTAAAAGCACAGCACATAGTAGGAACTCAATAAATAGTAACTGGCTTAATAATAATAATAGAAAAATAGAATTAGGTTTATAATTAGAACAAACATAAAGACCAGTCCTGAGCAATGAGTAGTCTAGAGGTTACCTAGAAATCATGCAGGCTGTAATTAACTTAAAAAAAATACATCAAGCAAACTATAAATAAATGAAAATTAGAAATTTAAACACTGAGTGAGTATTTTATAAAATTTTTTTAAAGTATTATTACATTTTCTTATGATAATGGTCCTGTGGATATGTGTTATTAATAAGTTGTTATCTTTTAGCAATGCATATTATAAATATCTATAGATACAATAATATTATATCTGGGATGGTTTGCTTCAAAATTATAAAGGAGCAGGACAGAAGGTGAGTATATCAAAGAAATAAAAATGGTCACGAGTAGGTAATCGTTGAAGCTAGGTAGTGGATGTACGGGGATTCTTAAACTTTTCTCTCTACTGCAGCACATGGTTGTATTTTTCTATAATAAAAAAGTAAAAAGCAACATGTTATAAATTGGCAGGAAGTAAATATTAAAGAATTTTTGGATAGGTTTTTGGCAATATATAAAAAGTTCCTAAATGTACATACTATTTTTTCCATTGAAATTCCATTACTAAGAAAATAATCAATACATGTGTTTACCATAGCATTATTTATGTCCAAAATTGGCCAAGATGTTAAATTCTCAAACAATAATAATGGTAAGCATTTAGTGGAATTTTATATGCCAGAAGTTATCCCAAGTGTTTTTTAAAATGCTAAAGAGAAACACACATCTAAAATGTGTTGGTGTAAGTGAATATACACATGTGAAAGAATGAAATTGGACCCCTACCTCACAACACATACAAAAATTAACTCAAAATGGAATAAAAACCTAAACATAAAAGCTAAAACTATAAAACACTTAAAATAAAGCATAAGTGTAAATCTTCATGAACTTGGATTAGGCAATGTTTCTTAGAGAAGATACTAAAACCACAAGCAACAAAAGAAAAAAATAGATAAATTGGATTTCATCAGAATTAAAAACTTTTGTGCTTCAAAAGGTACTATGAAGAAAGTGAAAAGACAACCAATAGAATGGGAGAAAGTATTTGCAAATCATCTATCTAATGAGGAAATTATATTCAGAATATACAAAGAATTCTTACAAATGAACAATAAAAAGAAAAAAAAATGGTGACTTATTAGAAGAGACAGTTCTCCAAAGAACATATAGAAATGGACAATAAGCACATGAAAAATATTCAACATCATTAGCTATTAGGGAAATTCAAGTCAAAACCACAATGTGATAGCATCTCACACCCAGTGGGATGTCTACTATCAAATGATTTTTATTACAAGTGTTGGCAAGGATGTGGAGAAATTGGAACTCCCATACACTGCTGGTGAGAATGTAAAATGGAACAGCTACTTTGAAAAACAGTTTGGCAGTTCCTCAAAACATTAAACATATAATTAGCCTATGACCCAACAATCTTACTTCTAGGTACACACCCAAGAGAACAGAAAACATATGTCCACAAAATAATGTGCACGGAAATGTTGACAGCAGCATTATCAATAATAATCAAAGAAGTGGGACCATCCCAACCATCAACTGATGGATGGATAAAGAAGATGTGGCTAATCCACACTACGGAATACTCTTTTACAATAGAAAAGAAAAAGTACTCACAAATGCTACATGGATGAATCTTTACAACTTTATACTAAGTGAAAGAAACCAGACCAAAAAAAAAGCCACAAGTTGTATCATTCCATTTATATGAAAGGTCTAGAACAGGAAATCATAGAGACAGAGAGTAGATTAGTGGTTTCCCAGGACTGGAGGGAGGGGTGAATGGGGAGTGGCTGCTGTTGGGTATGGGATTTCTTTTTGGGATGGTGAAAATATTCTGAAATTAGATAGTGATGATGGTTGTGCAATATATTAAAGATCATTGAATTTTACACCTTTTAAAAGGGTGGGATTTATGGTATATAAATTATATCTCTATGATTTAAAAAGAGAGATACAGGGCCGGCCCAGTGGCGCACTGCTACAGTGCACTGCTTGGGAGCGCGGCGGTGCTCCCGCCGAGGGTTCGGATCCCACATACAGACCGGTTCCCGCTCACTGGCTGAGCGAGGTGTGGGAGCAACACCGAGGGTTGTGATCCTGTTGCCGGTCCTGGTCCGGTATGGGTGCGACACTGAGGGTTGCGATCTGTTGCAGGACATGAAAAAAGACAAAAAGGAAAAAAAAAAAAAGAGAGAGATACAAACACCAAAACAAAGAGCTACATTTCTGGAGAAATGGAATTCTATTACAATATTCTTATACAGAATAAAATTAGAATTGTAAAGAGGAAAAAGGAACCAAAAAGATGTTGGATGGACCTACAGCTCTGATACATATTACCAAGTCAGCACACCTCTGTGAACCCCTCCTATATTAAATTCAGGTATTAATACCTGTCTAACTGGTTTGGAGATAAGAAATATGTTACAGTTAATTACTAGTTATCTATATGATTATTAGTCCTCCATACCATTATAAGAAACAGAAATTGGGCCAATGGACCATGGTTCTGGTCCAGGCATTGGTAATGAACAAATGTCCCTAATTCCACCCAAGATATTTCCAGTATTTGCACACCATTTCCCTAAAATAAGCTACGACATAGTGAGAAGAATGGAAGACTACCTAAGTAGAGAGCATCCTTTGTAGCTGAGGGCTCCCTGTTTCGGTTCCGAGAGGCAACTGACATGGCTAAAAGACTTGGTTAAAAAGCCTGGGTTATATACATTACAATTACGGAATATAGAGGGAATCATTTTTGAGAATTTACCAGAAAGAGGGAAAAGTTTGGAAATAGTGAAATGTGAAACATGCTGAAAAGGCTAAGCATACATTTGTCTATTTAACTTATGGATCAAAATTAAAATGTGGGGAAGGAACAGTGAGAAAATTTTGACACATTCAGGTGAAAGATACAGAGTATGAAGAGAAGAGAATTAATAGAAATTGTTTCAGAGAAAGGAGCTAACAACAACAACAATAACAAAAAATAGACTAAATTTAGAATAATATGATCTATGAGATGTTTGAATGATGTCCTCAGAAAAATGCAGAAAGGTCTGCTGTTCATTTATTTTCTTTACAGAAGACATGGGTATAGATACTGTAAAACAGTGTTCGTGTACTTTAGTGGCTGGGCCTGGTAGGGTTTGTCCTTCATTTGCTGCTTCTAGCACATGGGGCCACTCTAAAGGCACCATTCAAACTTTTCAGGTGGAGTTATTCAAAGATCTTCCCAAGATGAAAATCCAGTAGCACTTTGCTTGTCTTAGCTCATGTTAAGAGCCTACTGGGATGGGACCTGCTTTATCTCAAGCGTCCATGCAGGACCTAATATACTGTTTGCCCTAAAATTTGTACCATTAATTTTCTCCCAAGGAGCATGACATGCTTCCAGGCAATAATAAGCAACCAATCAAACTAATTGGGGAGAAGGCCAGTATGAATGAACGGAGAACTTCAATGATAGTATCCTTCTAAGAAAACACCAGATGCCTTTTTTTCTTCCTTTTGTTTTTAAGTTCCAACAATAAGTTGGACTAAATAAAGCATTTTTTGGTAGAGGTGCTGGGAAAATGTGTTTTAATCAATTGACAAGAATTATTTATAGTTGCCATCATTGTATGTATATAAATAATGTCTCAGAGTGATTAAAATATTTTATTAATAGTTTAAATGCTACTCTTGAAATATTGTTAACATTATTTGTACAACAAACATTTTCCGTCAATAAAATAAACTTAAAAGTTGCAAATATTGATAGTACACCATATGTTTTGTCCTTATGATGAAAAATTACTAAGTATTTATACTGAGTAATGTGATTTTATCGTTTCTAGAGTTATCTTGAATTTATTTAGAGAATTCACACCATGACCTTCCCCCTTTGTCCAAGGAATATATCCATCATGATTAACTTTGTTAATGTAATGAATTCATATGATTGAGTTCATTAAGGGATGTGAGAAAAACCCAAGGCAGGAATTTTGACTTGTGTTCCAGTCCCAGCCCCTAAAAGAGCTAACCACGAGCCTCCAGGCAGGGCTTTTAAAGCCTCAGAAATTCGCTAATGTCACTTGTAGAACAGAAAGATTTCACTAGATCCATGATATTATTAAAAACAATTTACCTATACTTTCTTTGTTAAAATGACTTAAGATGGCTTAAACATCTCTAAGGCTTCTCCAGGGCTAGACTATATGATACTTTGATTACATTTGTGGAGACTTTCTGCTGAAGGTACATCTTGAAGGATTCAGAGAGATTCAACGTGTTCCTTGCACATTATTCAAGAATAGGGCAGATTCAAAGTTTTAGAGTGTTTTGTTCCCCTTGGAAATCCAGGATTCTACCAGCCTACCCCTCTGATATCAGAAAAATGTGTGTTGAGAGACAAAAAAGCCAGGAAATTAAGCTAAATCTTAATGACAGGCATTTATTTGTTGCTGGGAATTCTGAGAGATCCCAGAGAAGACAGAGGTCCAGCTTGCTCTTAAGTAACACAAGTTTTGTTTCAAATCCTTGGGCTCAGGTACACATACAGATGAGTGAAGGACACATGTAGGTCTTTAAGATCTATCAGAAGTACTAATAAAAAGGAGAAAATGGCAGATGGAAAAACACCATGGGCAGTACCAACTTTTCATTCGTCTTTTGTATCCTTAAGATCTCCCACATCCAGCTTATTCATTTCTAGCCCCTTCTCCTCCAGCTTTATTAAATTTTGGTGTAGCAAAATGACCAGATAAAAATAAGTAGCCATCAAGGTGAATCAGATAGGAATTCCAAATGTGTTATTTCAAAGAGGGTATATAGATTTTAAACAAGAAACAAAACTGTAAGTTAAATGAATGAATAGGTCCAGCTTTATTAAATTTTGGTGTAGCAAAATGACCAGATAAAAATAAGTAGCCATCAAGGTGAATCAGATGGGAATTCCAAATGTGTTATCTCAAAGAGGGTATATAGATTTTAAACAAGAAACAAAACTGTAAGTTAAATGAATGAATAGGTAACCTAAGGAATTTCTGGCATCAGTCGGCCTGGCTAGAGGGTGGGGGGGAAGGGATGCAAGAAGGCAAGAAAATAATTAAAAATAGGAATGGATGGAAGTGTGGTGTGGGGGGCGGGGGGTGGTCTTCCCTGAATCACACCAGGCAACCAGACCAATAAATCCTACATATGTATGACATTCACTGGCTGCATTCAAAAACTGAGACAGAACTTTCCTAAGAAGTAAATCTAGTCTCTTGTTCTGCAGTAATGGTAAACCTGCATTGTAATTTCACTTCTGATAAGTGATACCCAAGCAGGCCAGGAGGCCAAACCCAAATTGCATTCTCCTGTCTGTCTCAATTTTGGTGAGTAAATCTCCTTTAACCACAAGATAAATCAATTAAAACACAAGCAGGTCACAGAGGAAGTTTCATTATTTCTCTCTTAGAGATTGTGTAGAATAAAAAGGCAAGAATTCATGTACTCAAATGTTTTCGTTTGTTTTATTTCCCTTATTTTGTAGTCGCTCCCCATGGTGGACTTGAATAACTCTTCATATATCTTGTTAGTGTCATTTTTCTTTTAGCAGAGGTGAATAATGCAAGATCTATTGCACATTTTCCTGCGTGTGACTTAGTCAACAAGTTTATAAATGGAGAAGAAGGTGACTAGGGTGCTTTCATGGCAGAAATGTACTTCTTGAGATTAGAGATATACAGAGCCTGATGAGAATGCTCCCAAATCAAGGGGCTCATTTCAATTCCAGATGCTGACAAAATACAATGACACAAGGAGCTATGAACTGAATCTGCATAATGAATGAGATTGCAGTTTTCACCTGGCTGTTTTACAAAAGAGAAAAACTGGAAGTTAGGTTCCTTTTTCTTTATGGAGAATAATATGTGAACAAAGGATATAATAATTTTAAAAAGATGCCCCCCACCACCACTGCACAAACACAAACACACAGACCCAGAATGGTTGTTGATTCTCTGCAATCTCTAATATAGTCACCTACTGTGGGTAAAATATTGTTGGAGGTGTGAATCTTTGGAGAAACCTAAATACTGTGCAGAAACGGAGCTACAATCTTCCCTCTTCCTTCTCATTTCCTTCCCTCTCCCCTAATCCAGCCCTGTGGATTTTCTCTCCCAGGTATCTCTGGATCCATCTGCTTCTGTGTATACCCAGAACCATGCTCCTGGTATAGTCTGCCTCACCTCTACCTGAATCCTTGCAACAACATTCCACCTTCAGCCCTGATTCCTCCCATCCACTCACCAATTTGAAGTGAGAATGGATACAAATTTTCAAATTTGATTCTGCCATTCCTGTTTAATGCCCTTCAAAGACTAGTTGTTGTCTTAAGGACCAAGCTGAAGTTCCTTAGCCCAGCTGACACAGCAAGAGAGATCAGGACTCCACTTACCTCTACAGCTTCCTTCACCCATACTCTGCTCTGACATCAGTGCTGGCATTCTGAACCATTTATGGCTCCCGAATGCCACCTAGTCTATCTAGACTTTGGACCTCTTCGTGAAGGTTGTAGTTACCTTCCCCATGCACTTTACTGCCTCCCCAACTCATCCTTTGCAATCACAAACGCACACACCTGCCCTCTTACACATTCACTTTTTAATCACTCATTTAACTGCTCACCCAGTATTTAATTATTTTAATTAGCTGCCACATTTTTACAAAGCAAGAAATATTTTTAAAATTCTAGTAAGTCTTCCATTGAAAAATCAGAAGATCTGTCAACTTGCTTTCCTATGTGTCAAACCTCAGCTCCAGTTTACAGGGTCACCTACTGTAAGACAGGGCATGCACCCTCTGCTACGGAGACCACCTCATTAATTTATATTGTGTTCCTGTCCACTCCAGGTTTTATTTTTCAGCTCTTGCTCTAACATACTTTTCTCTTTACTTGCTTGCATCTTGTCTTATGTACAGTTCACTGGAAGGTGAAAAGAGCAAAAAACATGTAGCATTATCCTTAGAACAACTTAAAGCCATTTTTGAGATTTAGCCTTATTCTGAAAGTTCTTTGGGAATCAAAACAATGGCTCTAATTCTAAAAAATATAAAAATAAATTTTAAACATATTAGTTGCATGCCAGAAACTATACTAAACTCATTGAATTCTCAATGGGAAAAAGGTGTTCCTCATGTTATTCACATTACAGATACTCGTCAAATTTGATGGGAGTTACATCCTGATAAACCCATAGTAAGTCAATAATATTATAAGTGGAAAATGCATTTAATACCTCACCTAAAGAACATCATAGCTTAGCCTAGCCTATCTTAAATGTGCTCAGAACACTTCTCGTGGACTACAGTTGGGCAAAATCATCTAATACAAAGACTATTGCATAATAAAGTGTTGAATATCTTATGAAATCTATTAAATTCATTGCATCAACATTGAGATGGCTTCACACCATCATAAAATCAAAATATTGTAGGTGGAGCCATAGTAAATCAGGGACCATCTGTACATAGTTGAGAAAACTTAGCATCAGAGAGATTGCTTTGGCCAGGGCCAAGAGTCAGACTGGTTTAAAATGGCAGAGGCAGGAGTCAGATTGTATCTGGTGACCTTCANCCATTCATTTGTATATTTACTTATTTATTTTTATTAGCTCCCACAAATAAGTGAGAACATGAGATATTTCTAATGGTAATGTAGCACAGTGCCATGGCCTGGAATAAGGGTGGACTTTAGGATCAGAGAGACGTGGAATCAAACTCCATACCTCTCATTGATTAGCCATATTGACAACAGAATCACCTAAGGCTTAGCAAATGATCTGTAAAATAGGAATAAGTGTATTTTGTGTGTTCATGGCAAGGCTTGGTTAAGATCAATCATTGTTGTTCACATATCCCTTCTCTTGAGTCTTCACAA
>NW_007727642.1:0-8086 GCF_000696425.1 Galeopterus variegatus
TTCTGCCTCCTCCTTTCATTTCTTTTTCTTTTTCTTTTTCTTTTTTCTTTTTTTTTTTTTTTTTTTTTTTTTTTTTTTTTTTTTTTGGACCGGTAAGGGGAACACAACCCTTAGCTTGGTGTTGTCCGCACCACGCTCAGCCAGTGAGCACACCGGCCATCCCTGTATGGGATCTGAACCAGCGGCCTCCGCGCTACGAGCGCCGCACTCTCCCGAGTGAGCCACGGGGATGGCCCTCCTCCTTTCATTTTAATGATGTTACACCTGCACGCATATCTATTTCTTTATATTCCTCCTACCATTACTCCAATAATGCTAGAATCCTTCATTCCATAGTATTCTCCACTGTATTGAAATTCATCCCATGAATGTGATGCCTTTATTCATGTGTTTTCCTTGCTTTCAACACCTCCCTCCTACTTTTAACATTTGCCATTTTATTGTAGTAAAATCCACATAATATTTACCATTTAACTATTTTAAGTGTATAGTTTAGTGACGTTCAGTATATCCATATTATTTTGCAACAGTCACCACCATCTATATCCATAATTTTTCATCTTCACAAACTGAAACTCCATACATTAAACAATCACGCCTCTTCCACCTTCCCCCCAACCCCTGGAAAACACCATACTACTTTGTCTTTCTCCCTGCCTACTTTTTGTCTAGTCTGCTGATTGTCACAGGATAGTTCACCAGTAGCATAAGCATCACACCTAGGAACTTGTACTTGTTATAAATGCAAATTCTTGGGACCTATCCCAGACTTACTAAAACAAAAACTCTAACGTGGGACTCAGAAATCTGCATTTTTACACATCCTTCCAGTGATTCTAATGCCCACTAAAGTTTGAGAACATAGATTTAGTGGTTTTAAGTGTAAAAATCAGTGGAGTTTTTTTCATTTGTTTGTTTGGGTTTTTTTTAGTAAACAGATCTAGTTGTAAAACCATCACCACTATCTAATTCCAGAACATTTTCATCACTCTGGAAAGATGCCCCTTTCTTACTAATAATCACTTCCCAGTACTTCCTCCCTGCAGTCTCTGGCAACCACTAATCTACTAATCCTATCATTTAAAAAAAATCATAATTGAAGCCCTCTTCCTCTATAAAATCTTTCCTGACACAAGAACATCTCCAAAAACCAATCAAATGTCTTAGGCATGTTTGACACTGTAAAAATACAATAATATGGCTACTACATTGACATTTTGTAACATTCCTATGGTTATTATGTACTTACTGCATTACATCACTTAGTTTTTGTGTTGGTTAGTATCACTAATTGTTTCATGTGGTGAGTTCTGTCTCCTCAATTAGATTTAAAACTGAGGACAATGATCAATTTTCTATCTTTTGTAGGCCTTTTCAGTGAATATGGAGGTGGCCAGACACAACATATGTCCTCAATCACTACAGAAATCATTCATTGTGCCTCTACTACGTGTCAGGGATTGTGGAACCTACACAGTGATACTAAAATGAATACAACATAGTTCTTGTCTTTACTGACCTCTCACTACAATGAGGGCTGGTAGACATATAAACATAACATAAATGTAATGCAGCAACATAAAATAGTGCTAAGTAGAACTTTAAGCAGCATACCATGGGGACCCAAAGGAAGAAATAGTAAGTCATATTTTTATGAGGAGATAGGTTCAGAGAAATATAATTTCACATAAATATATCATCCCAGGTCCTGAGATAGGTTTCTTTGTGTGAAAGTGGGAGGAAGAGAGTAGCACAGACATTCGGAGCTATAGGAATAGTTCTAGCAAGACTCCAAGTGTGAATGTACATAGTTGACTTTGATGGCTTAATTATTGGCCCAGGGGAGACATGTGGTTAGATATAAAATAGGACTTGGTTGCAGGCATTTGAAAGTGCACCTAAAATGCATTTTAAAGAAGACATGACATGGTATACCCAGTGGTTCAGAAATATTCATGTATATTACAATTACCTAGAAAGATTGTTTCTACTATTCACACCAGATCTTTTAATTCAAAACCTCTGGGGTAGGACTCAAGAATTCGTACTTTTAGCAAGCCACCCTGGTGATTCTTATGTATTTGTTGGCAGTGCACAGTGTAAAGAGGTGGGGAAGAGTCTTGAAGTCAGAAAGCAAATTAAAAGTTAATGAAATACTCTAAGAGGCAGAGAAAGAGGGGATGGAGAGTGATGGGAACCACAAGGACAGAAAGATGGGAACACAAAATATATTGTGGGGGTATTGTTGATTGGATTTGGAGACTCAATGTTGATTGAAATCATTCACAGTCTTCAAAAAAGAAAGTCAATTCTTTGATGATTCAAACCCATCTCATATTTTCTTTTCTATGTACTCTCCTACACTTTCAGCAATTATATTAAGAGAGTTCCACTGCCCGTAAACAGGCTTCAAAGTATGTTCAAACCAAGTGCCATATAGTAATGTGAACAGTAGATGGCACTTTTGTGCTATGCCTGAATTTCCAAATTTGAAGGCCTACAAATGACTGGTACTAAAATAAAAACAACCATTTATCATGCTCAAGTGGATAAATTCAATTTCTGGTTTGAGGGGGGACCTGAAAATGAAGGGCTCGTTAAATTCAGTTTTCCCTACTTAGTACTTGGCCTCCAAAGATAAACTGTAGGTTTTCAAATATTGATCCTGCTGGGCTCCCATCATATTAAAAAGTTTGAAATTTGGGGATGACCCAAATAATCACTGTGGCAAGTGCAATTATTTGAACTCAAGTAGGCTCGAGGTTAGAAAATACTTTCCCAACTTTGGCCACGTTTCTAAATGTCCACCTCTGAGGTTTTGCTGTTTGCAAAGGTGAGGAAAAGTGGAAAAGAAAAAAATCAAATATGGAAAAGAACTACAGGAGGGGAAGTTTGGTGTGATAAATGAGGACAGTGGAATGAAAATAAAGGAAATATAACTTGTTTTATTCTTGTAAAATTTACTCTTAAAACCTTGGCTAGAATACAAAATTTTGCATATTTCCAATACACTTGAAATTTCACAAAAGGCATTATGACTTAGTGATTAAAAGAGTGGATTCTGGAAGCAGATTGCTGGGTGTCTAAAAATCTCAGCTCTGCCACTTCCTAGCTGTGGGCCTTGGGCAAGTAACTTAATGTCTCTGCATGCCAATTTTCTCATCTGTAAAATGGAAAAGGTAATAATAGCACCTCTCTAATAAGATTGTTATGAGGATTTAACGTCAACATTTATAAGGTACTTAGAAGAGTACCTAGCATGTAGAGAGCACATCATAGATAGATGACAAATATTTTAAGGTCAACTCTAGGTAATGGGACAATAGGTAATTTGTTCCCCTTCAATTAAAACTGTGTCTTTTTTGATAATTGGAAAAAAAGGTTTAGAAAACTTTTAATAAGAGACTTAGAGAAAAATCTATATTTATATTTTTTCTTTTGAGTTAATTTCTACATCTCCAACATTTCCTTCTTTTTGTTAATCTGCTATGTGTGATATTAGACATGTCATGGCTATGAGAGATCCTGAGGTTTTGATTACTCTCCAGATCCCAACATTATTTTTTTTTTTATTGATGTGAAATACACATAACATAATTGAAAGAAAATGAGCCAAAATGATGGGTACAGTTCGGGCTTTATTAAAGGAGGAAAATCCTGCCAGGCTGCACTCAAAATGGCAGGGCAGGCAGCTAGGAGGAGCACATACGCTTATATGGGTTGGTGGGTGTGAGAAACGCAGGCGGGGAGGGGGAGGGAGCACTGGTGTGTGGGATCAGGCCGACTATTGGTGTGGGTGTGGTGGGTAGGGGTGACATAGTCGAGATGGGAGGTACCTCCAGGTGGGAGTGAAAGAGTCCTTTGTCTGGGAAACCATGAGGTAGAGGGTTTCTTTGAAGAAACCACAAGATAGGGTAAAAGACTGGTGGCCATTTTGTACTCAGTATGGTGCCAGTCACATCCATGATGACGTCAGTCACATCCAAGGTGATGTGACCACATCCAAGATAGCATTGGCCACGTCCAAGATCTATCATTCCTGCTTTTTAAGTATAAGAAAAGTAGAAAAGGGGCAAAGGTCTCATTCTTCTGAAGCTACGTCCTGCTGAGAGTGGGTGAGGAGGAAAAATCTGGCCACAGAAAAATGCCATCATCCTGTCATAGGATGAGATCTTCTAAAGGGAGAGGTTAATATTTATGTTCCATGAACAGTTCATTTACCTTTGGTTGGCAAAAGTCTGCATACAGTCCTGCCAAAAATTGGAAAAACACCAGTAAAGACAGGGGCCAAACAGCAGGAGAAGTCCCAGCATTGTAAGGGGTCCCAGTAGGGGCATCAGCCAAGAGGTCCATTTCCATAGCTCACTCCACCCTTCCCAAGAATCAGTGGCAGCCTGTCTCCTTTTTGTCATTTGGTCACGGAGTTGTTGGGCCATATATCTAACGATACCAGATTAATGGTATAAAAGCAGCCTTCTTCTCCTAAGGATAGACAGAGACCTCCCTTCTCTGCTCTTGACAGGTCTACTCCTCACCCGTTCTGTAAGACAACTTCCGCTAGGGAATCTAATTGGTCTTGGAGGGCTATCATAGTTTGGGCTACCTGTTCAATCCCATCAGCTAGATCTTGGGCTACTCTATGATAGTAAGTTGTTGAGGTAGCTATGCCTCCCACTCCTGTTCCCACTCCTGCTGCTATGCTGAGCCCAAGGAGCAGGGGAATAACCTGAACAGCTCGTTTCACCCGAGTATGAGCCACCAGAGGGATTTCTAAAATTTGGTTGCCAGGGACAATGTTAATTTGGGATGTTAAAATTACTAAGGCACAAGTTCCCATCCAGTTCTGTGGAAGGCATTGGTATGAAAATGGCCCTCAAACAAAATAGACCCCCTTCCAGGAGCTCCAGGTGATGTTTGTGTTGTCCCTCGGAATGGTTTGGTTGCAATGTTTTACAGTGAGATTGCCCACTTCTATATTGCCAGTAAGATTTGTTAGACAATACCCTGCCAGCTGAGTTAAAGTGACGTGGGTGGCCACCCCCCCAAGAGGACTGAGGTATGATTGCCCGTAGGCCAATTAGACAGATTGAAGTTAGACAGGGGTGTAGCCTGGTATTGGGGAAGGGTCGATCGCAGACAGAGCCAGCACCCCCCTGCTAATGAGGGGGACATATAATTAAGCAAATGGTGGGTGCCATCAAGGAGATGTATAATTTTGAGTTCTATTTGGGATGGACATTGGGATTGAGGGAGCCAGAGAGGGCATCGGCTTGGCTGGATGGGAGTAAGACTTTTAATGACTTGTTTAATTTGTTTTTGATGTGTTTCATCCTGGAGCCCTCCCTCATCGCTATAGCCTAGGTGTGTAGTTTTAGTGAAGCACACATATTTGCCTCTTGGAGGGCACTGGGCTCCAGCAGAATCCCCCTTGGTAAGAAACATCCAGTAGTTTATTTTCTCATGGGAACATGATATGGCTGTGGACCTTTCATAGCAGGGAGTCAGAAGATGTGTAATAGCTGTGAAATTAGTTTGGACAGTCCCATGCCCAAGTCTAGCTAGTGCCTGTGCACCAATCTCCCAACCTGACCCAAAGATTCTGACCTGGGAAATGCACTGTGTGCGTAGTGAAGCAGATACCTGGGTTAACGGTGAAAGCTGCATAAACAGAAGGAGGAAAAATGTGAGGGTGGGGGGCTGAGAGAACACATAATAGGAAAAAGGAGTACAGAGCAAATTCATAGGGGGTGTAATCACAGAGGATGCCCTGCCAGGCTAGCTCAGTCACTCACTCAAGGATGTTATCCACGTCAAAGGAGGCAGGCTGGGATCCGTCTCGGATTAGATCCTGAATAAACGATGTGAAGTGGGCCTGTAAGAGTGAAAGGATAACTGCCGGGGGAAATATCATCTCTTTTGGGATTGGGGCAGAAAGAGTTAATTTAAAAGGTACATTGACTTAGCGAGGTGGTTAAGAAACATCCTACTGACAGGAGGCATAGGAGTGCCAGGAGAATTATTTCTGTGGTGCTGCAATTTCTTGGGGTGGCGGACGCCAATCCTATAGCCAGTGTTAGGACAAGTGGCACAATAAAGGTTAGAGACACAGGGTGGCATATGCTTATCATGTCCCATGATGGCAAACTCATGATAGCAGGTTGGGATCAGTCTTGGAGTGGCTCTTTCATGAGCGAGGTAGAGGCCTGTAAAAGCAAGGGGATGACTGCCAGGAGGGGAGATTCTCTCTCCTCTGGAATTGGGGGAAGAGTGGAGGTCCTGGAAATTTTTTATTTTGTAGGTCCTGAGATAGATGAAGTGTAAGGAAAAGCTGGGTTTGGGGTTGAGCAGAAGGACCCCTCTGGGTTGGTGTGCATAGATTCGTCAGGTGGAGCCTCAGGTGCTAACTTTACCAAAGATAGGTGGTGCCAAGAGGTCTTTCCTAGTGCCTTTACCGCCATGCGGGTGGTGAGAAGTACTGTGTAAGGCCCCTCCCAGCATGGTGAGAGGTGCTTTGGGATCCAGGTTTTAATGCATACTTGATGTCCTGGGCTTAGTTTTAAATTTGAGGGAGCAGTGTGGAAAGGATGAGGTAGTAAAAGTCTGGCTTGTTCATGAAGAAGGTCCCTAATAAGTGAAAGAGTAGGGAGATACTGGCCTAAAAGTGATGGACTAGGAGGTAGTGGCATAAGGGTTAAGAGCCTGCCATACGTGAGCTCAAATGGGCTGAAGCCAGTGGGTTTTCGGGGCGAAGCCTGTAAGCGAGCTAGTGCTAAAGGGAGGAGCTGTGTCCAGGGAAGATGAAGCTCCATGGACAATTTGGTGAGGTGTGTTTTAATAAGATGATTAGCCTTTTCTACTTTGCCGGACAACTAAGGCCAATATGGTATGTGAAGTTTCCACTTGGTGTTTAGGGCTTGGGCTGTGAGTTGTGTGACTTGGGAAATGAATGCCAGGCCATTGTCTGACTGCAGGCTGGTGGGTAGGCCAAGATGGGGGATGATTTCTGAGGTGAGAGCTCTCATGTCACTGTGGCTGCATCGTCTGAAATGGAAGGGAAAGCCTCTGCCCATCCTGTGAAGGTATCTACTAAGGTTAAGAGGTAGTGCATTTTCTTGTGGGGAGGCATGTGGGTAAAATCAATTTGCCAATCTTGGCCAGGAGTACAGCCTCTAGCCTGATGAGTGGGAAAGTATTGGATCTGGAGGCCACCCTGATTGGAGCAATGGGAACAAATGGGCAGTTTTTGGTGATTTGTTTAAGTAATTTCATCATGTGAGGATAATAGTATAAAAGCTGGAGGAGGTGTGACAGGGGTTTGTGGCCTACGTGGATTGTATTATGGAAATCTAAGAGGATTTGTTTTGCTTGTGTCTCAGGGAGAACATAATGACCAGAAATAACATACCAGCCATCATTCTATTGTGCCCCCAGTTCTAGGAGGCAGTGTACCTCTTGAGGGGTGTACTGGGGTAAAGGCATAGGGGTCATAAGAAGAACCTGGGTGAAGGAAGTGTGGGGGACTGATGATTGAGCAGCCTGTTTTGCAGTAAGGTCTGCTTGTTTGTTACCCTGAGCTATGGGGCTATTGGAGGCCTGGCATCCCCTGCAGTGTATAACTCCGACCTCCTTTGGAAGCTGGGCAGCCTCAAGAAGTGTCCTGATGAGGTGTCCATTTTTTATGGGCCCTCCTTGGGTAGTCATGAATCTTCTCTTTCATATAGCTGTGCAAGAATGTAAGATGTGGTAGGCATATTTAGAATCCCTGTGTATATTGACTTGTTTATCATTGGCCAGGGTAAAAGCGCAGGTGAGGGCAACCAGTTCTGCCTGTTGGGAGGTGGTGTTAGGAGGAAGGGGAGCAGCCTCGATGGTTTGTGTTAAGCTTACCATGGCATATCCCACCTGGGAGGCTGGTGCAGAGGTGGCGCTCCCATCTATGAACCATGTGTGTTGGGGCTCTGTAATGGGGCGTTGATGGAGTTTGGTTGTGTTGTCCCCTCCAAAAGTCATGTGGAAATTTGATCTCCAATGTGGCAGTGTTGGAAACTGATTGAGTCATGGGGGCGGATCCCTCATGAATGGATTA
>NW_007727642.1:9659-13273 GCF_000696425.1 Galeopterus variegatus
CTACATTGAGTTATGGTGGCAAAATCATGATGTAAAGCCAGAATTTAAAAGGGAAGCAGAGCATAAAGATTTGGAAACTTTGCATCCTGGCCATGCAGTAAAGAAGCAGAGAGCTGGAGAACAATGCAAGGGTGAAGCAGATAAACTGGTTGCTAAAGACGTTATCTTGGCAGTGAAGCAGCCAGATGTTAACAGTGGAGAAAATGAGAGGAAAGCCCTGCAGGCATTTGAGAAGTCTGGAAGGGTGCCCCACCCATCACAGACGCTGAGGCCTAGAAGGACTGAGGTTGTCCCAGAGGACAGACCTGGGGCACAGCTGCCCTCAGGAACCTGCTCCATGCATCCCAGCTGCTCTGGCCAGAGTGGCCCCAAGTGTGGTTCATGCAGCAGCCCTGGAGAGTAGAAGCCTGAAACCTTGGTGGCGCCCACGTTGTGTTAAGTCTACAGGCTGGCAGGACACGAGAGCAGTGGAAGCATGGCAGCCTCCACCCAGATTCAGAGGATGTATGGAAAAGCATGGGGGCCCAGGCAGAGACCTGCCACTGGGGAGGAGCCACCACAGAGGCCATGTACTAGAGCAATGTCAAGTAGGAAAGTGGGGTTGGAGGCCCCACAGAGAGCCCCCACCAGGGAAATGTCTAGTAGAGCCAAGGCAGCGGGGTTGCCTCCAGGACCCTGGAACTGCAGGACCACTGGTAATGTGCAACATCGGCCTGGAAAAGCTGCAGGCACCAGTGCAGCCCAATGGGCTGTGCCTGGCAGAGATGTGGGAGTGAGGCTGCTTGAGGCTTTGGGGGCCCAGATGCCCAGTTGTGCCCAGGATGCAGGACTTGGAGTCAAAGAACATTATTTTGGAGCTTTAAGACATAATGTCTGCCCTGCTGGGTTTCGGACTTGTTTGGGTCCTGTTCCTCCTTTCTTGTGGCCTATTCCTCCCTTTTGGAATGGGAATGTGTACCCAAGGCCTGTTCCACCATTGTATCTTGGCAGTAGATAAATTTGGTTTTGACTTTTACAGGTTCAAAGCTGGAAGGACTTTTGCTTTTCATCTCAGATGAGACTTTGGACTTTGGACTTTTAAATTGGTGCTGGAGCAAGCTAAGACTTTTGGGACTGTTGGGACAGAATGATTATATTTTGTATGTAAGAGTGACATGAGTTTTGGGGGGCCAGGGGCAGAATGATGGAGTTTGGTTGTGTTGTGCCCTCCAAAAGTCATGTGGAAATTTGATCTCCAATGTGGCAGTGTTGGAAACCGATTGAGTCATGGGGGCGGATCCCTCATGAATGGATCAATGCTCTCCCTGTGGGAGGGGGATTAATGAGTGAGTTCTCACTCTATTAGTTCCCGCAAGAGCTCGTTGCTTAAAAAGACCCTGGCACCTTCTCTCTCTCTCTTGTTTCCTCTCACCATATAATCTGCTCATACCCACTGGCTGCCTGCCACTTTCTGCCATGAGTAGAAGCAGCCTGAGGCCTGTGCCAGATGCAGCTGTCCCAGAATCATAAGCCAAATAAACCTCTTTCCTTTATGAATTACCCAGTCTCATGTATTCTGTTATAGCAACAGAAAATGGACTAAAACAGATATGGTGAGATGTGTGGAAAGGGTTCGAGGAAAAAATCTAGGGCCTCCATACAGTTGTGTTCTATAGGTTGAGAGTGCCTTGGAATGAGAGTGGCTGGGCTCAAGGGAGGGCAAGGTTTAAGGGAAAACAGAATTTTCAATGAAGGTAAGGTGGATGAGTTGTAGATGGGAGGGAGAGAGAATTGACATAGCCTTATGACTGACAAGGTCTTGAAGATGGTGGGGGAAACAAATAATGTTTATTGTCCAAAGGTTAATTTAGAGCTTTCTTGTGTTAGAAGGGCAGCTGCCACCATGGCCAATAAGCAAGGGGCCCATTCCCAGGCTGTGGTGTCTAGTTGTTTTGAGAGGTATGCAACTGGGGAGAAAATATCTCCTGTCTCTTGTCCCAAAAACCCAACTGCCAATCCTTGGGTCTTGGTGGCGTATAGGATAAAAGCATGAGACAGGTTTGGGAGAGATAAAGCTGGGGCTGTGAGGAGAGCAGCCTTTAGTCACTGGAAGGGAGAATGAATGGGCTTTGTGGGATCTAATGGAATGGCGAGATCACCTTTGGCTGCCTTATAAAGTGGCTTTACTAGCACACCAAAATTGGGAATCCATAGGCAAAGTTACCCTGAAAGTCCCAGGAAAGAAAGGATTTCACCCTTTGTGGTGGGGGTAGGGAGTTCAGAAATTAGACTCTTGTGATCTACCATTATATCTCTGGTGCTGGGAGTAAGGTGGACTCCAAAATAGGTGACTGAAGGGGAGGAAATTTGGGCCTTGCCGGGGGACACTCGATATCCCCTGGAGGCCAGGAAATTAAGGAGAGCAATAGTGTGGGCCTGTGAGTCCTCATATGAGGGGCTACATAGAAGAAGGTCATCTACGCATTGTAGTGTAGTGCTAGAGGTGGGTGGAAAGTTCAGATAAGTCTCGAGCTAAGGCTTGGCCAAAGAAGTGGGGGCTATCCTGAAACCCTTGGGGCAGGACCATCCAGGTGAGTTGTTGGGATCGATGTGTGTCGGATCAGTCCATGTGAAGGCAAACAAGTCTTGGCAGGAAGGTTGTAGGGGAATTGAAAAGAAAGCATCTTTGAGGTCAAGGACTGAAAAGAAATGAGTCATAGTAGGAATGGTGGATAGGAGGGTGTAGGGATTGGGAACAACAGGGGTTATGGGTAAAACGGCTTCATTAATGGCTCAGCGGTCCTGAACCAAGCGGTATGAGCCATTGGACTTCTTCACTGGGAGGATGGGTGTGTTGTATCGTGAATGAGTGGGTCGCAAAAGGTTGGAGGAAAGGAGTTTATGTATGATGGGCTTTAACCCTATGAGATGATTGAGAGCAATGGTGTATTGAGGTATGTTAGGAAAAAGAGAAGGGTCTCTTAAAAGAACACAGATGGGGGACTGATGAGTGGCAATGGAGGGGGAAGATATATCCCATAAAATTGGGTTGACCAGGTTAGTGGAAAAGGGAAAGGTGGAGTCCATAGAGTCCAGGTCTGGGGCAGCTTGGGCCAACAACAGCAAGAAAGGTGTCCGATCACATAAGGTTAAAGTTGCCCTGAACTTCGAGAGAATGTCATGCCCCAATAAAGGGGTAAGGCATTAGGGCATACATAACCAGGAATTTATGTGAAAAGTGGGTGTGGGGAAGTGTGCAGGGGAGGGGTGGTGTCACTCGAGGGCCGTATTTGGATCCCATAACACCCACCACAGAGATAGAGGATGAAGTGGTGGGCCCCAAATATTTGGGGAGAGTGGAGTAAGTGGCCCCTGTATCGATAATGAAAGAGATCAGCTTACCTGCTACAAGGACAGTTACCTCACACATGGTGATCTCCATGGGGGCCTCGGACCCTGGGCTTTGTCAGTCCTCCTCCTGGGCAAAGCCAAGAAGTTCAGGCAAGAACGGTCTTACCAGTGAGGCGGGGATTGGCCCACTACCTCTCTGGCAAGCGGGGCAGTCGATCCCCCAATGACCCTCCTGCTTGCAATGTGGGCAAGGCCCAGGAGGGGGCCTAGGGTTAGGACAGGCT